>NC_056746.1:242334715-242392215 GCF_019279795.1 Protopterus annectens | reverse complement strand
TTCTAAAACCTAATATGCTGTTCTCTCTCTAAAAATAAAATAACCCCCTAAACCTAAACTCTCAGTCACTCCCTAAACCTAAAATTCCACTCCTCTTCCAAAACCTAATGTGCTGTTCTCTCTCTAAAAATAAAATAACCCCCTAAACCTAAACTCTCAGTCACTCCCTAAACCTAAAATCCCACTCCTCTTCTAAAACCTAATGTGCTGTTCTCTCTCTAAAAATAAAATAACCCCCAAAACCTAAACTCTCAGTCACTCCCTAAACCTAAAATCCCCCTCCTCTTCTAAAACCTAATGTGCTGTTCTCTCTCTAAAAGTAAAATAACCCCCTAAACCTAAACTCTCAGTCACTCCCTAAACCTAAAATTCCACTCCTCTTCTAAAACCTAATGTGCTGTTCTCTCTCTAAAAATAAAATAACCCCCTAAACCTAAACTCTCAGTCACTCCCTAAACCTAAAACCCCACTCCTCTTCTAAAACCTAACGTGCTGTTCTCTCTCTAAAAATAAAATAACCCCCTAAACCTAAACTCTCAGTCACTCCCTAAACCTAAAATCCCACTCCTCTTCTAAAACCTAATGTGCTGTCCTCTCTAAAAATAAAATAACCCCCTAAACCTAAACTCTCAGTCACTCCCTAAACCTAAAATCCCACTCCTCTTCTAAAACCTAATGTGCTGTCCTCTCTCTAAAAATAAAATAACCCCCTAAACCTAATCTCTCAATCACTCCCTAAACCTAAAATCCCACTCCTCTTCTAAAACCTAATGTGCTGTCCTCTCTCTAAAAATAAAATAACCCCCTAAACCTAAACTCTCAGTCACTCCCTAAACCTAAAATCCCACTCCTCTTCTAAAACCTAATGTGCTGTTCTCTCTCTAAAAATAAAATAATCCCCTAAACCTAAACTCTCAGTCATTCCCTAAACCTAAAATCCTGCTCCTCTTCTAAAACCTAATGTGCTATTCTCTCTCTAAAAATAAAATAACCCCCTAAACCTAAACTCCCAATCACACCCTAAACCTAAAATCCTCCTCCTCTCCCCCTAAAACCTAATGTACCAACCACTCCCTAAACCTAAAATTCCCCTACCCTCCCTAAAACTAAACTCCCAGATGCTCCCCAAACATAAAACATCACTCCCCATCTCCCTTCCTGACTTACCTAGCCCACAAGCACTTCCTGACTTCCTTCCCTAAATGCAAGCCATTGTTTGCATCAGCTGCTTTGCTGACCTCATATTTGAGTTTGAGCATGAGCAGCTGCTCCCATGGGCTAGCAGCCACTTGAGCCCCTGGCTGTGAGGATGTAAACTTTGAGCAGCTAGGGTATATTATGTCATCACTGAGAGCAGACAGCGGGTTTGCTGCAGTCTTGTGAAAGGGAAACATCCTTGTTGAAAAGTGGGTAGAAGAACAATGGTTCATAGACAATATCAGAACAGTGCAACTAAACTCTAGGGTGGTGTAAGTCATGGAACTGATCTCTAACTCTCTTTAGTTTAGTCAGAGAACTGTGTGTGTGTGTGTGTGTGTGTGTGTGTGTGTGTGTGTGTGTCTGTGTGTGTGTGTGTGTGTGTGTGTGTGTGTCTGTGTGTCTGTGTGTCTGTGTGTGTGTGTGTGTGTGTGTGTGTGTGTGTGTGTGTGTGTGTGTGTGTGTTTGTATCTGAATTTGTGATTGTGACATATGATGAGGCAAGATGATGACCATTATTTGTTTTCTTTCTCACAAAATGTGACTGTGCTTATGAGAAACATTATCCTGTGTACACTGATATCATATTACTACCGCGTAAGGGCTAGCCACCCAGCAGTGCAAACCTTGGCTCTAAATGACTATTGCTGTTGACACCATGTGCAGAAATGGGAAAGGGGGTTGTGGATGTATAGATGGACTGATATCATATTAATAAATAGCTAATATTTTGTATGATCCTTATGCAAACATACAGCAGTTTGAAATATCCCTGTCAGTGTGACCACAATGTCAGACAATAATGATATTGTGAGAGGTCACTGATAAGGTTTATTTCACTACCACTTTGTCCTGATAAACACACATGACACACTTCAGAACTGCCGTGATTTCATATTTTGCAGAAAGTGAGGAGTATTAGTAACTCCCAACTCCCCCCACTGCTCTTATTGCCACTACAAGCACATTAGTACATCCCTTACACAGTCTGTATTGTGTCAGACTGCTCATTCTACACCAATCATAATGTCTAGTGAAAGGGAATGTCACTTTGGAAACAAACCACCAGCAAGGCAGGCAGTGATTATGTTATACAACATTAAAGTGCAGCTTGAGATATTCATCTCTAATTCTACCACTTTTTAACAAACTTACTCTCAACATTTTGATTATTGTTCTCAACCATATAATGATTTTTGCCTTTTTTCAGTGAAAGCAGATGTTGCATGAAATGAACATGCATTCCTTTACCTTACAGAATTAGCCATGGTTGTAGAATTTCATAAGCATGTAAGACTGGTATTTTTCCCTGTATCTTGTGAAAATAAAATATGTGTCTGGCAGGTCCTTTCAAGTAAGCACATTTTATGCTGATAGTTCATGGATAATAAACAAAACATGTTTATCTAGCAGAAAAAAAACATATTTGAGAATGTGTGTTTCCAAAGCTTTCAGTAAATCACCACATTTTTGCAGCTTTCACATTGCATTTCAGAATTACACAGTCTGTACTTTTTATACACACTAAATGGACTTCAAGTGCTGTACTCTCTGTTCTAATTCCCTTTACTAACATGCAGTCAAATTATTAGAAATAAAAGAAATGTCTTATTAAAATGATTTGCTCTCATAACTCCAAATCAGTTCTATTTTATAAGAAGCTAATTGGGAAAAGGTTACGAAAGGGTACCTCAGGCATTCAACAGATGGAGAGAGATAGAGATGATGATCATTGTTAGCTGTGTCCTTAGGTTTATTATGTTAAATGCAATGCTGTAAATTACTGCTGTCCATTTTCCATCAGTGAAATGGAAATAATATAATAAAAATAATTAAATTTAAGGTGGCCTTCTGGGACCCGGGGATGATAACAACAACTATCATGACTCACACTATAATAAGGAATGGATACGGGCTTGTATTCCTAATATCCAGAGCTCATCCCCAAAGATAAGAAGGCATACAGGGATGCAGTGTCATCTGCAGGTGAGAACGTGTGGGTCATGTGATGAATACTAGGTAACAGCAGCTCCGAAGGATGCTCTGTCTGCAGGGTACTGCTTAAATCATGAGTATGTCACTGCATTACAATTCTGAAATTTAAATGGGAAAACATGAACAAGGTCTTGCCAGATGCCTGCTGTGCAATAATCCTTCTTCCTGCTGAGACAAATTGCACTGCATGCTGAGAAGACAAGCTCACTACAACACTTTGGAAAATGTAGTTGGAGCAGTTAATATGCAATGTAGTTTAAGATATAATAAAAGCATTACTAGTTATAAATGACTTCACATCATTTTTGGTCATTGTAAAACACTTATCTGTTTTATATTTTATTTCCAGGATTCCCTTTCCTGTATCATGGCTGATCCTGATGACTTTGCAAGCCTTGCTGTGCACTGGAATGCATCTGACAGCTATCAGTTTAATCCCGCAACCGTGATTGTCTCTGTGGTCTTCTCTCTTATCTTCCTTTTGGGAACGGTTGGGAACAGCCTCGTTCTGGCAGTACTCCTCCGCAATGGTCAGATGGGACATAATACAACCAATCTGTTTATTCTGAATCTGAGTGTGGCAGACTTTTTCTTCATTATATTTTGTGTGCCCTTTCAAGCAACCATATATTCTCTGGAAGGCTGGTTCTTTGGATCCTTCATGTGTAAGGTGGTACATTTTTTCATCTACCTTACCATGTATGCCAGCAGCTTTACACTTGCAGCAGTATCTGTGGACAGGTATGGTTCTGAGTTATTTTTGCCATGTTTATTTTTTTCATTCTTCTATCTATGAGCTGATGAAATGGCAACATTGCAAATGAAATTCATGCATACACCACTGTGGTAGAAGGTGTTACATAACTTGGTAGTCAAGCATTTCAAACTATAGGCATTGCTTGTAAGTGACATCATGTGAATGTAACAGCTACAGTAACATCTTTTTTTCCATTTTCACGTTTGCCAACGTGTATCAGTCCTGTTAACTATTACCAAGCTATGACTGATTTAAAAACATTTAGAAATTGATGCAGCTGTGTACTGCGAGAGTCAAGGTAAGTGCAGTTAGATTACCTTCCTTGGAAACTAAAATAAGACTAGCACATTTCAATGTATTCAAATTAGAAATATTGTGTCAAAGATATTAAACTTTAATTGAAACAATTTGTGTTAAAAATGAGTAAAACAGGGACACAATGTTATTAAGTCCTCAAGTGACCTATTAGATGCTTAAACATTCCCTGCTGCTTTCATACTGTTATGATAGACATGAGTATTTTGCCTGTATGGCAGTGTCTCTTTAATGTTAACATCACTTCTATACTTGAGACATCTATTAGCAGCAGGAGTATAGGAAGGGAGCCCTTACTGTGAACCAGGTGACCAGTGATTAGTTTTTGGCCCTGGAAAGGGAGGCATGGATGGAGAGCAGTGAAGGTTTATGCCTGCGTTTTTTTTTCTTGGTATGGCTGTCTTTTTTTTTTTGCTTATCTTTTTTTACCCACATCCACCTTCAATCATTTTACTGGACTGGCTCCCCAGTACCTGTCCATGCCAGGTCTACCAGCTTCTAACTTTCACCCTGGACTTAATTCAGTGTTGCTGGGGGCTGATCCCAAAATGAGGCATCCTGGGGCTTGGCAATTCTGTGCTTCTACCCATGGGTTGGGGGTTTTTACTTTTAGACCTACCCATTTTTCAATCCACCTCCCCTTCTGCAAGTCCATAAAATGGGAGGTGGCTGTACAATGGAAGTTTGTGGCATTTCACTCCACCTCCACAGCAGCTGAGCCATATCTCCCCCCTTAACCCCTCTTTAGGGACACCCATCTTGTGACATCCCCAACCTCCACTCAAGATCATCATTATGAGCACTCCTGGGCCTACCTCCCACCACAGTGGTCACTCCAATCCCTGTCTGTTGCTCCATCAATCGCCCAAGCTACCAATCAAACCCAGATCACCTGGGCTATAGCCAGGGCTTTATCCCTCTATGTCACTGGAGTGGCTAGGTATGGCTGTTTTGCTTTTTCTAAGAGATGGGGAGGGTAGTGGGTGTTTAGAAAACACAAAAGGAAGTGCAATTTCTCTAGTGGAGATCAGTGAAACCACTTCCTGTGATTGAGGGAATGAGGCATGGCTGCTTGGTGACAGCACTCCTCACAGAATTAAGGGGCAGTAATGTAGGGCTTAATTGAAAACCCTCAACCCATCCCTGATGGGTATCTGAATAATGGCCACTCCTGGTTGACCGTTGCCCCAGTGATTGGGGAACAAATGGACCCAATGGCCATTAGTTGCCTGATTATTAACAGGCACTGGGGACAAGATGTGTCAAAGAAAAAGTGTGTACTAGCTAATAGTGCCAAAGTTAGACATGAGGATTATAGAATGCAGTAGAAAGATGCTTATCCAAAATGTCAATTATCCAAACTAGCCTTCCAAAGTTTTAGGGGTAGGAAAAATCATAAAGTCTTGATATATAAACATTTTATGTATTCACTTGGCATGATTTTGGAGCTTGTAGCCAGCTCCTGTGTGAAAAATATTCTTTATTGTCCACTGAAATCACTGAATGGCTGAAAAGTATATTCTGCATGCAGAAGAAATCAAGATTTTAGAAGTTTTTTTGTAATATGGTTCAATTATATGTTCAATAATCCAAACTACCCCAGGTCCCAATTAATTCAGATAATGGACTCTCTATTGTAAAATATTGTTGATTTCTAGAAAGACAAGTCTATATTTAATTTATTTACCTGACCAAAACATAGTTGTGTCTCAAAGGATAATTACCTAAAAGACACCCTTGTTGTAATTGCTTTCCAGTTCTATGATTTCCAGCTCTATTATTAGAATTGCCTTATTCAGACTTGTTGATTAAAGCAAATGATGTGGAAAATCAGTTTTCCAGTCATGGTCTGTGCACTAAATTCCCTTTCATTTTTCATTGCACATTTCTAAGCCTTTTTATTGTTCAGACTGACAGGTTTTCTGACACCTACCCTTCTCCACAATTCATTACAATGTGGTACATGGCATAAAAAGTATCTAGTTGCAGATTTCTTGTCTTAAAGAGATGTCTATACTGCTGAAAATCCAGACTTCTTAAATCTTCCACAGCTTGTGCGTGGAGGGCAGAACCTCAGACAACCCTCACTGCTTACTATAATTAACTCTGAGAGAACTATGTTTTGCAGAAAAAAATTAATTTTCACTTATTGTGCTTTCAGATGCAAGCACTTCTTTACTGAAAGTCTCTAGATAGTGTTTACTTGTAACTGTTACAGCAGGGGATCCAAAATCTGGTGAAAACTATATGGAATTGTATCTCATGTTATTAAGATCTGTAGTGCTGCATATGTTTTGGCAAGTCTTGAATTGCCAAGGGCTAGTTTAATTGGGTTCTGTTTTATTGAACACACTGTGCCATGTATTTAGAATTGACTTTAAAGCTGAGTAACAATGAGTAAAAAGAAAAGTTCAGTTCATTTTTTTGAAAATGATCTTTTCTCTTCATTTCAGGTTTGATAGACCTTAGAATTAGTATATTTATACACTGGCAATGTGAACTCCCCACACATTGGAGGGCACAGAAGGTAGCCCCTATAAAAATAATGATTTATGAGTTCAACTTCATGTCTATCTGACTGCATAAATCTAGGTATTTTACAAATAAAAGACATCTAGGTAACAAACAATAACAGCAATGTGGAAAATAATTAAAAGAAGGCATAAAGCCAGAATAATTGCAGTGAAGCTATCAGTCAGAGACCAGTTCTCAAATGTTAAGTCTTAAAGGGCCATTTAAAATCACTCAGCACTCTGGGTCTCAGTTTAGCAATGAGATAGAAATTTCCAGACTTGTAGCCCCTAGTATGCAAAGGAACAATACCCAAAGGTTTCTAGTCACACCTTTAGAACTATCAAGAGCCCTGAATGGGGGGGCAAAGCCATGTACAGCTAGATAAATCAACAATAGGACTTTATAGATTACATGCAATCTAACTGGTTGCCAGTAAGAACAGCAGAATTTCCACTTCAGTAGCTGGCCTGTGAAATTCTATACCAGCTACAAACAGTTAGGTTTCCAGTCCAGCAGGCCCAGGTACAAAGTATTACAGTAGTCCAAACGTGGCGACCAATGCATGTGGCACCACCTAGAGGTCAACAGATAGTAAATTATGTTTGTTAATGGCAAGGTTTATAAGGTGGAAACAGAGAGATATGATGATAGGTGACAGCTGGACCTTCAGTATGAGCATGCCATTAACAATTACTCCTAAGTCCAATTCCTTTGACACAATCTCCAGTCTTATAATTATATGGAGACAAAATGGATGCAGACAAATCTTCTAAAGTAATGTGACTAGCCATGGCAGCTTTTTTTTGAGGTGTTGAGCTTCAACTGATTACACATCATTCAGTCACAAATCCATTCCAAATTAGCAGATAACATGTTTATGACAGGTGCAGAGTCCCAGGAGAGGTGCAGCTGGTGTCATCTCTGTAGTAATGGCACTACAGACGTCTCCCATTAATAATGTTGCCCAAAGAAAGAACAGGGGACCTGAAACAGAACCTGGCAGTATACTATGAATAAGAGAGAGAGGGGAGGAGGAATTAACTCTCAAACTAGTCTAGTAGGAGGCAAACCAGTCCAGTACTATTCCTGTGATGTCACGGTCATGTTATGAGCAGTCCAGAAGAGTCACATAATCAGCCATATCAAGCATATAGATTCATAGGATCACAGAAGTTACAAGGCAACCCAGCTGTGAAGCATTTGTTTGTATTGCTTGTACCCACCCTTAGCCCATGAGTTTCTTTTCAAGGAGGGCCAGGCCACCCATAGCAAACTTCCTCACCCCCACCTCTAAAATCATAATAGCAAAAACTTACCTCATTCCTCCTCTCTTCTATGGTGCCCCCATTTTCACAAATCTCCAAAAATCTAAATCAAATATTCAAGAATTGTAATACTGTTATAATAAGACTGCCAAATTTGTATCTAGGGCTCAATATCGAGTCCATTATTGTACTGCACTAAAAGCCCAGACTTCCCCAACTCACTGCCTATACCATCATCATCTATTCTGACACATGTACCGCTCTAATTGCAACCCTACAAAAATACTCGTCCAGTCACCCACTGTGATCAAATCAAACAAATCAGCAAGACAGTGCTTTTATTTCTACTCTGTCGCCAAAGTCTGGAATTCTTCCTTGCTTCCATTAGAACAGCTACCTCTTACCAATCCTTCAAACTCTAAAAGACCACCTAAAAAGGGAATGTCTCTGCTCCTGCTCTACAAGAGGGTAACTATCTACTGTCCTACGTAAAGCTCAGCTCTGCTTTTGACCCCTTATCCAAGAAAACATTTCTGTTGAATCTCTCTTAGTATCTCTATAATCACTCTATTTTCTTCATAATTCCTCATAACTCTCCTTAAACTCTAATTTATTCACATTAAAAACATTCACCCCCGTGCTTCATACTTCGATAAAAACTCTATATCACAACCTCCATCTGTTTGTTATATATGCTTAACTAAACTTTATCTAGCATGGTCTTATTGTTTCGTTCTATAAACTCTCTTCTCACAAATAAATAGGCATCATGCCTGTCTTCACTACTATATCTGAAACAAAATTCCCCCATAACAGTCATCGACTGTCATGTCAACAACTTAATTCATTCTATCACACCTATCATGTTGCCAGTCAGTTATGTAAATATTTGACCCTAAGTACCCAGTTTATCTGTACTTTTGTAAATATCTGACTGTATTAATGTTTCAAATGTAATTTTGTATTTACTATTACAAATGTAAATTCTGTATGTATTGCAATGTGAAATGTGATCTATACCTGGAGCTTTTCTACCTGGGCCTCTGTTGAAAATGGGTACATACCCAGACAGACTATCTGGGTAAACAAATGTCAAACAAATCAATCAATCAATCAATCAATCAATCAATCAATCAATCAATCAATCAATCAATCAATACCAGGGGTTAACTTGTGAATACCCATCTAGTTGTTCAGCTCTTTTTTGTGTAACTCTGCTTTATATGGAGACAAAGTTTGTTCCAGAGAAAGGGTAGATGCCGTGTAACAAATGTATTCCTCTTCCTAGTCATATTTATTTGTTGGAGTGGATTTAGGTCTTTGGCACTAGTGTTAGGTGGACTGTTTCATTGAGATCAAAGACTTCTTGGACTGCTGTATCCCTTATAGCCCTATAAGCAAGGCATAAGTTCTCTTAAGTAGTCTTATTAAACTGAGTACAGTGACAAAGTTTCCAGTCTTTCTTGGTAGTTGAAGAATTTTAAATCCTTGATCTTTTTTAGTTTTAAACCTCTGGGATCCCTCCAAGTGCTTGGTGTACTGAGTAGGATGCATTAAAAGGGTTGTTGTACTCACTGATGGGACAATTCAGTGCAGAATACAAGAAGGTGAGGCCATGTTTAGATTTGGAATATGTACCTTAAGCTATGAGTTATGCATGGTATAAGGATTTTCTAACCACTATTGCAATGTGATGGTCAAATGTAAGGGAACTGTTTACCCTTGTACTCATGCCTCCCAAAAATAATTTCATTTTGAATTTTATTTATGCTGTAAGTGTCTATTGTGACACTGTCAAAATGCTCCGTTGTTGAATGTGATGAGGCTGGAAAAACTTGTCAAACCACTATTCAGACCATGTAATGGGTGTTCAAGACTTAGAATGGCTAAATCCTTCCTTGTGACATTTTTTTGACTGGCAAAATAATATCACTTTACAGGGAAGACAGAAGCCATGGTGGTATACAAAGCCTTGCTCTTTGGGCTCTGGTTCAGACTTGTACCTAACAATTTTTAGCCCATATATAATCAGACTGTGATGTCAGAAGCAATGCATTGCATAGTAGGATAATCAAGCCTGTAAGGCTGTGTTTCTTACCCATTAGGTCTTATTGAATGGTAAAAATGAAATCAGACAGTATACCAGATGATTACCATCATACAGATTCCCATCATACAAAGCAGCAGGAGAAACAGGTTTATAAGTGCTACAGTTGATTGGAAAACTGTAATGGTGCATCTATCAGGCATCTAATCATAGGTTATAATTTTCTGAAATACAGTGTTGGGCTTCTGTGCATTTTACTATGCCAACCCCTTAAAAAAACGGCAAAGGAAAGAGAAGCCACACCAAGACATATAAGCACATGTAGACAGGCACTGATGTGTCTAACTAAACCTGTGAAAGAAGAACTGTGTATAAGACTGGCATGTTTCAGAACAAATAAAAAGCTGTTCTGACCATATTTCTATAACATGCATAAGTATCTGTTCGTTGTGCAGGCAGTCAATGGCCTAGTAAGCTGGATACTAGGCTATGATGCCAGATGGTTCAAAAAGGCCAAGTCCGATCCCCACACCAATACTCGTGTTTCAGTAGTGAAACTGTAGTACAGCAAAAGAGGTGCGCTGTAGATTATAAATATCCATGGCAGTTATCACAACATATAGCAGAGTGATTGAACCATTTAAAAAAAATAAAAGTCCAGGTCTACAAAAATGTACAAAAACAGCCCATAGATATGTTAAAGTAAAAAAAAACAAGCATTGAAAAAAGTAACCATACTTTGGGACAAAAGACAAACCATAAAATTCATACAAACATTTTTAGGTTTACAGGAAATCTTTGTACTTTCATAATTTAAATCTCTTTCACTACAGTGTGTATTCATTTTTATTATCTGATTACTTTTTTAATCTAATTAAGAGACACATGGAAGCTAAAGTCTGTGCTGGTGCTGAGTGGGTTCAAGTAAGAAAAGCTAATCTTGACTGTGTCACCAGCCCTTTGTAGATACTATACAATGCAAATACAAATTTAGCTAACCAAATTTCCCATAACATTCTCACCGCCACAAATTCCAATGATTTATTAGTCTCTCTTTTTCCTCCTATAATTATTGCATGATAACAACCTTGTTTACTTTATCCAAATTAGGTATCCCTTCCTTAATTTCTAATAACTGTTACAGTCCTCTGAGCCTTTTATTAAAAAAAATGCTGACAAATCTCTTAAACCTTGTTTCACCCTTCTTTAAGCAGAACCATTTTTTTGTGTTCTGTTTCAGATGTTGCTTTGGTGGCAACCTCTATTGTCCCAGTATCTAAATAAAATGTCATTAGTTTTGATAATTTAATAAGTTCCTATCCCTATCTAAATTACAAATCTTTTGTTAATTTCTTCATTAGTGAGTTTTCTCAGCCAACTTCTAAATAGTATCCTTTCACAATATTCAGGTACAATGCCCTCCTATGCTCAAGTATATGCCCACAGCTTTAATTCCTCATATTACTCCACTGTATAATCTTTGCACTTCACTACCCTTGTCTTCCTCCCTAAGCTTTTGCCTTTAACTCACATCTATCAATACTACCTGTACTTACTTCTTCATAAGTTTGCCACTTTAATGCTTGCTGATAACTTATCCATCACATAATGTACAACCTAGTAACCAAAAATAAAAACACTGACTATAGCATCTCAGGATCTCCCTCACATTCTTATCTATGTAAAACACCTCCATTGATAAGGACCAAGCGATTACCCCATATCACTGTGAAAATGATCTTCATAACTTCTATTTTTCTGTACCAGAAAATCACTTGCTTACTAAAATATGCATGTCCAGCCCTAACACAGGTGAATTTTTTTCATGTAAGAAATAAAAAAAGATCCTCCATAACCCCAAACAATTTCACATTTTGTCTAGAATCTTTCATCATTCATTACCACTATTGTTTTATGATGCTGTACATCGGGTAATGTACATTTCTCAGTTTAAAACTGATTGCTGCTATTAACCTTAATCATATCATAATTTCCACAATAACTCTTAAATTCACTAGAACTGGTTACTCCCTTTCGTAGACATAACTCATCAAGGAAACCCATTATAGATATGCCCTAAAGTAAGCCAAGTCATCAAGAAAAGTGAAACACACTGTACCGTGTGACTACGAGACTTGCTGTAGTTTTGGAATATCTTTAATGGCAGCCATTGTCCATGCACACAGTTCACTCTAAGGTTTCTGTGTTTTCTACAGGCAAGTATTTCAGTTGTATGTATTTCTTCACGTAACCAACATAGAAAATAATGAAAACACATTTTAAGGTTTTTTTCTTGTGCTTGCCTTTGTAGCAATGCTGCATCTCTGTCTAATAATTTGAAGGCACTTACTTTAAAGGTTACCAACTCCAATACAAAATTTTGCCACCAGCACCATTAATCCCTACAGTTTCATAAGTTCATATGTTCATAGGTGTTTACTAGGCTAATGACCACAAGGGCCTTTTTAAGCCTAGCCATGCATTCCAAATCTCTGACAAGTTCTGATACCCTTGATAAGAGTAAGCATGGGACTGGGAGATGAAATATTTACAGGTTACTTGTTTACATTAGAGACATAGGTGCCAAATCAGGGATGAATTCCAGTTTCCCATCCAGTTGTCCAAGTTGCACTTGAATTGGGTTAAGGAGGAACTCTACTTCACATGGATGGGGAGCCTTTTCCAGAGAAGGGGTAGTCTCTGGGGATACATAGCTGTCACTCCTGCAGGTCCTATTTATATCACAGGCAAGGTTTAAGTCTATAAAATGGATAATTTTGCTACTGTTTGTTTTGTGGATATGCAGGAGGTCCATCAGACTGGCGTCTGACAATGCCCTGTATGCCAGTCATAGATCTCCCCTCAAAAGCCTGTAGGAGGCAGAATACAGGGATAGAGCCTTGAAGCTGACTGCATAAAGTTTCTTCATCTTTTGTATGAAATTACCATCAGCTTGAGACAAAGTGATTGTTTTTAACAGTAGCCATGATCCTCTGTAATAACAGGTCTATATTATAAAGTTGACCGCTTACTTACCCAAACGCCTAAACGTCGACCCATCTTCATCAAACCATGAAAACATTGATTGTCCAGAAGAGTGAAAGCGGAAATGTCGAATTGTCATGGTTGGCCTTCTGCGGTATACCTCCGTAAGGTAAGTGTGCGATAGTTACAGACCTTAGGGTTAGGGTGCGGGTTAAGGTAAGTGCATAGATGGTAATGTATGTTAGATTTAGTGTAGGGTTTTGTTAAGTGTATGTGTGTGGATTATTTAGTTTGTTTGGGTTTAGCTTTTTAAGGTAAGTGTGCGATAGTTACGGACCTTAGGGTTAGGGTGCGGGTTAAGTTAAGTGCATACATGGTAGTATATGTAAGATTTAGTGTAGGGTTAGAAGTAGGGTTTAGTTTACGGTTAGAAGTAGGGTTTTGGCTAGTGTATGTATGTGGTTTATTTAGTTTGTTTGTGTAGGTAGTATGTAGTGGGCGGTGGGGTGGGACAAGTATGGCAGTTCGACTTTTTAAATTTTGCGGTTTAGGGTGTTTGGTGTTTATGCATTTCAATGATGACAGGTCGACGTTTAGGTATTCAATGAAGTAAGCGGTCGACTTTATAATATAGACCCTGTAATATCTGCATATCTACACAAATGCCATGGAAATGGGATAAGGAACAAGTATTTAGCATGAAGGTGAACAATGTTGCTTCTGACGCTTGTTATGTAACTGCTGCAATTTGAGGGAGGGAGAGAGAGAGAGAGAGAGTGAGAAAAGCTTTCTGCAGTTATTGTTAAAATGCATGAAAAATATCCATATGTATATGAAGATATACAAACCAAGCTGCATACAGATTACTTGCAGGCTATCTTTGGAAAGCTGATAACCTGATGAATAATTTTATTGTTGAAGCTATATGTTTATCAGATAAACTTAGTTAGCTGTAACAAACTGGTTATACTTTTCTCCGATTCAGCAGAATATGACATTTCTGTTTTGAAAATAAAACTCAAAACCAAGATTAAGTTTGCAGGTTTTTAAATTATTGCCACGGTAACAAATACTTTTTTCAATAACTTCAGTATTTTAAGTATTCCTGTCCCTCTTACAGTTTGTGAGATATTAACAGTTCTTTGAAACAAAGTTTTTAAAATGAATTAATCAAGGAATCATTCACGACTCGACAAGTATTCCCATTAATGTCTTCAAATGTTAAAGGCTGTTATTAGTCAATGCAGCTTAGGGCACCAAAGAGTTAAATAATGAAACATAACCCAAGAAATGTTGACAAATGTGTCCCCAGCAAGGTATAGTGTCTTCCTCAGTACAGATACTCGCAGAAACGGCAGTGTCTGCAATGCTAATTCCTACCTATCCCTTTCTTCTTAATACCTTTTTCACTTCACTCATGCAGATCGAAAGAATAACAAAACAAGAAAGCAATCCTATTAAATTCCTTTCCCTGTTCCAAACTTCCTCTGTTCTGTGTAACTAAACATTGGTCTAGTATTTGATTGTTCATTTATCTTCCAAATCCAATCCACACATAGCCATTCAACACTCACAATTTTCATATTAACGCACATATTATCATGCAACATACAGTCAGATTCTTTCTCTGTAGCTATTGCAATCCAATAATTATTTTCACTTCTGTAATACTCCCTTCAAGATTTTTGACCCTGTACAGAAATGTTTGCTTCCAAACCACCATAATCCCTTTTCTGCCCTTTCAATCAAAATCTAATACCCTGTTGTGGACCGTCCTATGCAAAATCTTGTAATCAGCATTTAACAGAGTCAGTGGCTTCCAGTTATATCAGATTCTTTGTTAGCCAACTCCTCATAGATTAAATTAGCTGCAACATGATATACCTACCAGTAAATGCCACAATGAATATGTGAACATTCAGCCAAACCTTAGCTAAACTATTTGTCAGGTGTGAAAAGATAGATAATGTACATACATACCCACTTCCATCATTATCAGGTGTTCTGTCAGCATTTACTGCCACCAGCATCTGTCCAGGTTCCTCCCTTCTCACAGTTCTTTCCATAGCACTACATCCTGTTAAACTTTCCCTATCTTGCAAGAGCAAATCCACTTCTCCTGTACTACATGCACTGCCCTCCAACCATTTAAACCAAATATCCTTTTTTTTTTTCTCTTTCATGACAATGGGAAAGAGGACACATTCTCTGTTTTATCATTTACTTGAAAACTCTGCTTCTTACAGTAAATTCTTAATTTATCTGTTTCTATGTAAACCATGTCTTCTTCAAAGTCCATGCATCTGCTTCTATACTAAATTCAAGCTTCCCATGATAATTAACCAATAAAGCCTTGTATTACCTTCTACTGTCCTAGCACCTGTGGCCGTACTCCCAGTTAGACTTTCATATAATATTTTCTCTCAGCCATGCTAACCACTATGTCCAGGTTTTGTCTTCAGACCTCATGCCCATATACTTTTTTGTAGTCTGTTGAAAACAACTCTCTTTAAATAGCCTTTCCCTAAAATGTCCATTTTCATCACCACTGACACATGACCCAAAAATAATTCCTAAAAACTGATTCTTAAATAAGATATCCTACTTTCAAATTCCCCCTTTTTATGCTTACCTCTTGCTCAAACACCACAGCCCTACCTGATTCGTTATCTCATTGAGCACCTCCATTTCTTTCCTTATATTACATTTCCTGACTGTAAACTTGCAGTTAAAATCATTAGCCTACCCTCTAATCTCAGTTACTGAAAAATCCAAAGTCTTTAATAAAATTTCTCCATAAGCGCTTTCGGGTCAAGCCCTTCTTCAGATGAACATACAAAATAAATAGCAACCTTGACAATATTTAAACAGATTTGAATTTCCAATTAACCAATCATATGTCAATATTTTACCCTCCATTTTTTAAGGGCTGGTTTTAAAGGGACAACTCCATTTATACCTGGAGGTTGATCAGCCCCTAACATCCATCTCATCTTATTGTACTCAGTTTTATTCACAACATCTCCACCTCTCACATTCATCGTAACTTTTTGAATAACAATAAAAGAAAACGTGTAGGATTGCATTCAACATGTTGGTACAAAGCATTATGTATATCTTTTAACTTTATAGAAGACATATGCTTTAATATTCTGTCTTTTAATTTACAATTGGTTTTACCAACATAGAAAGTTGTGCAATGCCTGCACTAAGCCAAGTAAACAATATTAGTGGTGTGACAATCAGCATACAGTTCAAATACATACCTTTTGCTAGTGACAGGATGTATAAATTTGTTCTATTTATCAATAGACAGCCTTACGGATAAAAGATATACATAATGCTTTGTACCAACATGTTGAATGCAATCCTTCACATGTTTTCTTTTATAGTTATTCAAAAAGTTACTATGAATGTGAGAGGTGGAGATGTTGTGAATAAAACTGAGTACAATGAGATGATGGATTTTAGAATTGGGGGCTGGTCGACCTCCAGGTATAAATGGAGTTGTTCCTTTAAAGCCAGCCCTTAAAAAACGGAAGTTAAAATACTGACATATGATTGGTTAATTGGAAATTCAAATCTGTTTAAATATTGTTAAGGTTGCTATTTATTTTGTATGTTCATCTGAAGAAGGGCTTGACCCGAAAGCACTTATGGAGAAATTTTATTAAAGATTTTGGATTTTATCAGGCCTGTTGATTTGTTGCTCTATATTTTTGCATTTGCTTGACTGTTGTTTGGAGCATTCAACCATTGTGGGAGATATTTATTTTATTCATTACTGAAAAATCTTCTGCCTCTTTTAACTGTATTTATAAGGCCAAATCAATTTAATGTTCTGACCTGCTGACCCTTACTCAGGTTCTAATAGCAAATCATCAGCTGGTCAATTTTTATTTGCCTTAATATTCATATAAAAATTACCCTAACCATGAACTCTTTCCAAATAAACAAGAGCCAGATTTGAAATCTCATCCTTCCTCAAGGGCCTTCAGTAAATGCAGTTCCACATTTTTCCTCAAATCATAAGACTATGTAGACACAAAACTCCCACAGCTGTTTTTCTTTAAACAACACTCTAATCCTAACATCTTTCACTTATTTTTAACACCAGTCACTATAGCTCTCCTTGCTGATTGCCTCATTCCTCTTCATATAGAAATGCCTGCTTTAACACAACTTTACAGTCACACACCTGAAAGAGGTCTGCCAGCACCATACCTGTGGTACTAGTTGTATAGGCAGGTTTGTGTATAGTGTGCCTGTGGTGTTGTGTTGGGCTTCAGTGAGTTTTAACTTAGCCATTGTACTGAATTCATATCATTCCAAGACATGATTCACTGCTTATACATGTAAGTACAGCATTCAGTTGAGCAAGTAAAGAAAAGTACTTCTTTATTGTTTTCAATTACTGGTTTTCATGCATATTTGTTTTTTTTTTTTTTTGTGTGTGTAAGGAGAGCAGGAAGTCTTGGTCCAGTCTTCCAGTACTGAAATACACCTTATTAACACAAGCTTTTCCCCTTTTCCTCTTACTAAAGCTTTGTCCAGTAGTGACCTTCATCCTTCCATCACACTCATCATCTTCTTCCACACATGGTATTTCCAGTACTCAAAGTTTCATCTCTATAACTGTGTTTATCTTCCTTTCCACCCTGCCAGCTTTTTGACTGTTTCACATTCAGTAGTGTAAGCTAGTCAGTGTCTCTTGCATCTTTATCTACCATAACCTGGTGTATAAAATCATTTTCATCATTCTCCCTGTCTCCTCTTAACAACAGAGCACTTCGCATCCATAGTATCTGTTAACACAGTGTAGTCAGACCAGTAACATTTTTTTTACATTCAGCTTACCCACATTCTTTATAAGATTCATAGAAATTATGTATACATGTAATCTCTATATCCTAGCCCTTTTCACACACACACACAAAAAAATTTAGTCCATGGAAAATGAATAATAATTATTTCCTTCTCCAAAGTAATACACGGTACATTGCCATTATACTAAAGTTCATCAGCGTCTTTTCTTTCAGGAGCGTATCCACATTTCCAGCTATCAGACCATAAATTCATTTTTATCCCTCTGCTTTTGAATATCATCCACATATTTAGTCTACTTTTTGACAATAAAGGGATATCTGTGTCCTGAACAGCATAAAAATAAATATAACAATCTTCTTTCATAGTTAAATTAAATCACATATGAGCATTTAAAATAGAATCTATTGTACTTATTTCCAAACAGATGAAAACATGCCAAAAACTTAAACGTTGTTTCCATCCCAATATAAATAAAAGCTCTCACCTGTAGTACCTATAGATTGAGTACCCCTTAAGTGAGCCTGAGAGATACAACTATGCAGCTAAGTTCTCCAGTATGCCAGAAAAGTAAATAAATAACACACACGCACACACACACACACACACACACACACACACACACACACACACACACACACACACACACACACACACACACGCGCGCACATGCACGCACACACACGTATATGTAAATGTCTATGCATGTATACATATAACCATATTTACCAGTTCATCATACTTTGGTGTTTTCAAACTTGAAGATTAAATGTGAGATGTCGTAAAAGTTGAAAAGAAAGACTGATTGCTGTCACACTGAGAAAGACCACATACTGGGGAAAGCTGCACAAAGAGCCATTAAATATACACTCTAGCTCTATCAGTCTCAGTAGCAGTTGCTTTTCTTGCTGAAAGCAATGTGAAGTCTGTTTTCTTTCAGTGGAAGAAAATCAATATCTGTGCTACTGAGTAGTGTAATTGGAGAAAACATCATTTCGTACGCCTTTACGCTGCACAAAAAGAGTGGCCAATATTGGTTTTAGGGTCTTGTCAGTAATAATGAACAATTAGGGGTGAATTAATCAGAGGAGTGAGGAAAGGAAGTATAAGAATGTGAAATGTCATTAACGGAATACGTAAAATAATGTAGAACTCAATTAGGAATATTCTGTATACATAATTAAATATGAATTATTTATCTCATTTATAAACTATGGGTGATTTGCATAGTGGCAGTTTTTAATTATTATACAAAAGACATTAATTATACACCATTGTCTTCCAATCAAGAGTGCCAGTGAGTACAATTTGCTCAGGGTATCTGTATCTCAGCTCAGCATGGGTGAATATATAGGATTACTGAATTGTACAGTCTTAAAGGCTGATATGAAATATTAATACCATTTTGGACTTCATTTCAACCCTTTGAATATTAATGTCAATAAACACATTTTAAAACTGACCTGTGAGTGTCTTAAGTACTAATAGACTTCAGAAGTATTAGCAGTAGTGGGTTAAGAGTTGCTTCCTTTCAGCAGTTAACAACTGGCAGTGTTTTGACATAGGTTAATACTATACATCAGCTCCTTGGAGAAGTTAGCTGCATATTTGTCTTTCCCAGACTTCATTGGAGCATTATCATATTATCTAACTGGAATTATTGTTGGCAGTCTCCCATTGCATACATGAAGGATACAACAAGCAAGAAGTTGTGTCTGTCTTCATCTGGTAACTGCAAGTAAAGGAAATGTGGCACACTGTTAAGGCATGTTGCATGCACAAGGTATTAACAGAGAAGTATACTTGTTCATTTTAAATGTCTAGATAGACAGGCGCACACACATGTACACGCACATACACACACACACACACACACACACACACACACACACACACACACACTTGCACATAAAAGCATATGCACACCAATGTAAGCACACAAGTACACGCGTGTGCCATGGACACACACACACACACACACACACACACACACACACACACACACACACACACACACACACATGGACCCAGGCATACAAGCACACATGCACAAAAATGTAAGCACACATGCACACAAGCAAGCACACACACACACACACACACACACACACACACACACACACACACACACACACACACACACACTCATCTGTATATATATATATATATATATATATATATATATATATATATATATATATATATATATATGCATTTCTGCTTTCTCTCTCTCTCTCTCTTGTATTTTACTGTCCCTAAATGTACTATAGACATGAATCTGGTTGTGTGTTATTACCTTCAATGTAGTATAAGCCTGAATATAGTATAAGTAAGTAAAAACATATTCTGGTTTAGCTGTGTATCATATTTGACTTGAATAAGATGTGTGACAGACATTAAAACCTCCACACTAAGTATGAAGAGAAAGATATTGTATAACAATACTTATCAAGGCATAAACAACAATGCAGTCTCATAAGAGTACATAGGAGGATAACTACACCATCATATGAAATGGAAAGGATAACTGGAGATAAGCACAGTAAACACTGTAAGAAAAGATAATGATCTTGAAACATAAACATATGGTTCTAGAATACGTGGTTCTGCTTGGAGAAATCTTTCAGTCATAGTCATAGTGAATCGTGTTTCAGGTTCAAAAATTCTCCAGATTACTGTCAGATGCAAAGTTAATTACAACAAGTTAAAGGACTAATCTCTCAACTGAGAACTCTAAACTTTAACTTTTGGAAGAGATGAAGATGTTTGTACAGCTCTGGCATATTTGCTTACTATAAGAAATGGTGATGGTAAATGCATCATGGAGAAAGAAAATTATTTAGACACTGTGACAAATACTTAAATATTTTCCCTTTCCTGAAATGTGTCAACTTTTTATTCAATTATCCCCAGGTCTTGTCTTACTGAATATCATTTTATGTGATATTGTTCTGTGAAGAATCATATAATGAAATTCTCTTTCAACTTTCTGGTTTAAAAACTCGCGTTTGTTCTTGTTTCCTGCCTTTCCTGTAACTAGTCTAGTCCAGGTACATATTTGCTGTATTCAGGACTGTTTGTAAGCTTCTGAGCCCTCCCAAGCCTTTCTGTGTTGGAGGGAAGCCTTCTAGCATAGTGGGAGTGGTAAGCACTAGGTAGCCTATCTACCATAAGAGGAGTGGTTTCTGGTCCAGAAATTGTAGCTTATTGGCCGTTTGGGCAGTTTTTTCTATCTCTTTCAACTTTCTGGTTTAAAAGTCCACATCTGCGCTTGTTTCCCACTTTTCCTGTAACTAATCTAATCCAGATACATATTTGCAGTATCCAGGACTGTTTGTAAGCTTCTGAGCAGTGCCAAAGTCTGCTCTTCAATTTTTCCCTTAGATCTGCTAGTTCTCTCCTCTCCTGCACTTTCACTAGCTTATTAGTTTAGCACTTTACCAGACTTCTTGTAGCAATTATTGTAGCAAATAAAAGTGCTACCAGCACTAAATGTTCTACAAGGAGACAGCTCCAGTATTAATTAATGTCCACCCCTTCAGGCATGTCTAAAGGTCAGTTCCCTGTGCTTTCTCCTATTAACTTGGTGAACTTGGGCTTCCTGAGGCAATGTAGCAACTGTCTCATGTACACTGGCAACCCTCTCCTCTTACCTCCCAATACTCAGATGTGTGAGAGATGCACTTATATATCCAAATGCACTCTCCAGTCAAGACCGGAATAGCTGGTCAAGAGGAGAAGGTCAACATTTGCACCATACCACATGGAACACATAGCCCTCTAGAGCACACACCAGCACTGCTTTCACATAAAAACACAAACCACACACCCACCTTCATAGAGGGTCTCAATAAAAATCTACCCAAACAGCAGAGAACTCCAGGGCAGAAATGCACCCAACCACCACAACACAACACCAATCATGAGACACATAACTCTCCTAAATAGTGTGCCACTCAACCAAAGCCCCTAAGGCAAAACAGCATGCCCAACACATTAGTCATAGGTGACTCAATAGTGAGGCACACTGATGGCTCACTCACTAGGTTGAATAAGGAGAAAGTAACTGTCAGCTGCCTGGCAGGTGCCAGGATCAACCACATAACACATGCACTCAGGTCCCTCAACAACAGGTACAAATATGACTCTTTCATTGTACATGTGGGTGTGAATGACCTGAGACATACCTCCCTGGACTACATGAAAAGAAACATGGAGGAGCTCTTGGATTACGTAGCCCGGGCCGGTATGACCCTAGCCCTGAGCAGCATCCTACCATCACCCAGAATGATACTGCAGTACAAGCAGAAAATGATTGATTTCAACAATTGGCTATGTTTCTGGTGTCACTGCTACTAAACCAGCACAGCTCCTGATGCCAAACAGCAGGACTAAATGCTTCCCAAACACACGTATGCTTGTTCTGGAAGTCAAAGGCAAAAACAACAAGCTGCTACTGAGCCATCACAGTTCCTAATTCCAAGCAGTAGAACTAAACACCTCCAATAAGCACAGTCAGAGAGGTGAAACTCATCAAAAATAAACTCAGCCAGATAGCCAAACTCACTGAAGCAGGTCTTTTTAAATTCCAAAGGGATAAGCAAACAAGACGCCAATAAACAAACAACTTCAATTTTATTAAGCACCACAATACTGCTTTTCGTCGGCGCCCTGCATCAACTTCTTCAGACTTTGAAAAATAACAGCTCACACTTAAGTGCTGCTACATTTAAAGCCATTGCAAGCAAAGTCTATTACAAAACACACCCTCCAATTACCTTAAAGGAACAGGCACAAGTAGCTTCAATCTAACTAAAATGTTCCTATCCCATAAACACACAATATAAAAAGTTGTATGTGATATAAAATATACAACTGTAAAACTAATACTGTTCCTTACATAGCACTCAGATAATGCAATCAAAAGTTAATAATATTATAAAAGAACACTTACTTTGAACCAAATACACAAATTAAGACTGACACATTAAAATAAATAAAAAGCATGCCATATTATTTCAAATATTGATAAAAAGACATTCCATCTACCAAACATGGTATAAAATATATATCAAGATTGCTCAGCCAGTATCTGTCTGCCTGGGATGACATGATGGACAGACCTCAATGCTTTGTCAGAGATGGCCTGCATCTGTCACCCCTGGGCTTTTGGATACTGGCCAAGGCTCTTGCCACCCCTATAGTGCCTTTTTTAGGCAGTGTTCCAAAGACCAAATTACCACCATAACAGCTACAAACAAATGCAATCTGAGAGTCATGCTGCTCAACGCCAGAAGTCTAAATCTCACCTGTGTGCCCTGTTCAATTACAACCTCACCTCAGGCTTTGTCACTACCAAATGGCGCACTGCTACAGTCATCCCACTCCACAAAAGAGGAGCAACAACAGACCTCAGGAATTATTGCCCCATTAGCATGATGAGTCTGATATGCAAAGCTATGGAACGCATCATCATGGACCTAATTAACAAGGATATAGGGAATCTCTAAACTCTGGATCCTACACAATTTGGTTTTGTGAAGGGTAGATCATGCCTGCTCAACTTGGTCAACTTCTTTGAGTCAGTCACCAGAGCTGTGGATGAAGGCAAGATGGTTCATACAGCCTACCTTGATCTGGCCATGGCCTTTGAAACCATTCTCCACTCAGGAATCATAGAAAAACTTGCTAAACTAGGCATCAACCCCTATATCACTAGGTGGGTTGCAAACTGGCTCACAGATAGAACCACAGTGTGAAAGTAGCTGACTCCAAGTCAGACTGCTGACCAGTCACGAGTGGAGTCCCACAGTGTTCAGTCCTGGGTCCTCTCCTGTTGGCTCTCTACTTCTCTGAAGTCCAGGACAACATGAAGGGACTCTGGCTGACAAAGTTCACAGACGATTGCAAGTTGGGAGCTATTATTAACTCCCCAAGTGATATTGACATCCTACAGAAAGGTCTTAATGAGACCAACGACTGGTGTCAGAACCATGGCCTTAAGCTCAATGCCAAACAATGTCATCATCCCCTTGGAAAAAACTTGGTTCCCTTGAATTACCACATTGATGATAGACCACTGAACACAGAAGGCATTATAAGAGATTGAGGAACACAGGTTGACAGCAACCTCTCTTTTGACCACCACATTGTCATTGTGTTCAGAAAGTCCTTCTATGTGGCAGACTCAAAAAACTCCACATATTCTCTGTCTCATATCACCTACTTAGAGGCAATCTCTGCTTAACTTACAAAGCCATGTCTGACCCAGCTCTGTTAGAAATGCTACATCTAAAGAAATCCCAATCCCTCCACACCACATGCTCCAGAGACCTCGACCTCATTACCACAATCAACAGAACATGCTGGAGGGACAAGTTCATAACCCAGAGACTGCCCAGGCTATGGAATAGACTTCCCATATATGTCAAGCAGAGTACCTCACTGGCCCTCTTCAAGAGTTATCTTGATGAGTGGATGGGAAATAGAAAGTTCACACTGGGGATTAGTCCAGTGGCTCTACTCGACAGAGGCACTAGTAACTAAGGTTGGGTGGCACAATGCCAGGGTAATTCTATGGGCTAGGCTTGTAAAGGCTCCAGGGCCAATATGTTTCTACAAGTTGTATATTATCCTTGCACAAATATATGGCAGTGATTTGTGACTACATACACAATGTATGGAAGAAAATAAAGTGTATGGGGGCAGAAATCAGAGGAGGACCGGAGAATTCAGGATGTTAGGCAAAATTAAAGTTAAATTTGAATGAAGTGTGATAATAATGGAGAAATGATTTGACTCAGTGATGTGTCCAAAAAGAAATAAATGCAAGTTATTCCTACCTAGAAGGATGCCATTGCACACAAGACCTCATGAGTCTTGTTCAGCTTTTAGTTGTTTAAATGAGAGTTCCCTGCATTTTTTTATCTTTAATTTATGCATAATTAAAAACTCATTCATTCATTCATTCATTCATTCATTCATTCATTCATTCATTCATTCATTCATCATTGTAAAAGAGTGTGCCCTTACTAGCTTTCATAGCTTTCCTAGATTTAATTATGTTGTATAAAATAATACTCCATTTCTAGAGTTCTTAGTGTAGTACAATATTCATTATGAAGTATAAATGGTTTTACTTCTCTATGTACTCATACTGTAGCCTATTCCCAGCCTTGCAATAATTAATCATACAACTGCTTTTGCAGCTTTGATAGTGTGACTGTTTTCTTCATGGAAATGATTCTGTAGCCAACTTGCTTTTCTACCTTTTTTAATTCATTTATCCTTTGTTGACTGGGTTATCCCCACTAGGCTACTGGCCTCTTTTCAGGGCAGACTTGAAGTGGTATTTATGTTACTAGGGGAAATTTGTCAAGGGCATTGCAGAATGTCCCCTACTCTTGCTAGTAGGGGATAGAGTATGTGTGTGACACAACTGACTTCCTGTTTCTGGTCCAGGTGCAGAGGTGGCCCTCAGAAACAGGGAGAAAACATGGAGGCTGTAAGAAAAAGTGAAATGGTAGTGAAAAGTATGGAAAATGAAGGAGAAATGGTAGAGTCACTGGCAGAAATGTTCTCAAATGATTTGGCAACAGAGAAAACATTGTTTTTCAGTGGAGAGGAGGTCAAGGAAATGGAAGTGACTGCAGAGGTAGAAATAGATTTGGAGCAAAATGTCCAGAAAAAATATGTTTGAATCAACAGAAACATTGGAACAATGCATTATTTTAACCCTCTAGTCAGGAGGGTTGCAGGATGTTTATCTGGAGGAGATGATATACCAGACTAAGCCAGAAAGTGGAGCTGCAGTATCCTGGAGTGAGATTACAGAGAAAACAGAAAAAGAAAATGTGCCAGAGAAGGTTCCAGAGAAAATTACTTATGCTAAAACAGAGGAAGAAGTGGCCAAAAAGGAGGTGGGAGTAAAGGAAACAAAGAAGAAATGTATTGTTCAGGTGAAGGTATGGACAGATATGGGGTATGGGACAATGCTATAGTACCATTGGATGTTAAAGATGAAGAGGTAAGAACTTTCATTTTAATTAACAATGAAATATTTTGTGACTTGATATTTGAAACTGGTCATGCTATGGAAAAGTTTGGGGGGGTGTGAAAAAAACAGACTTTCTATGGTCAGAATATTTTGTGCAACCTTTTTTAAACAAAAAATGGGTTTTGATTCAGTTTAGAACTGAAGTGGAAATAAAAGAACTGAAAGAATATTTGTTGACAGTATGTAAAGAAGTGATGGACACTACTAAAATATATGATAAAAGAAGACTATGGACTGGGGGATGGGAATGTGGTGTAATTTTAAAAATGGAAATGACAATGTGATACATATAACTAGTATTATTAATGTTCATAATAATAGCGGTTTTGTGAAATATAGAGGACAACCTAAAACTTGCTATTTTTGTGGAAGAAATTATCATTTAATTATTGAATGTGCCAAAAATATGTTATTTTTGTAGGCAGACAAGCCATAATGCAAAGAAATGTGAATTAAAGCATAACAATGTAGTAATGCAGGACATTCATGGTTAGAGTGTGAGATAGAGACACAAAAAAATGAAAATAAGAAAGAAACTGTAAATTAAGTTATAAAAGAAAAAGAGAAAGAAGAGGAGGATGTACAGGAAGATACACCACAACTGAAAAATGCAGAAGTTGCTTTTAAAATTAAAGAGAAAAATAAAGATAAAGAAAAAGAAACAGATGATACAAGTGAAGAAGTGTTAGAGTGGCATATAGTTAAAGGCAAGAAAAATTCAATAGGAAAGAGAGTGAGGGAGAGAAAAAGAATGTTTAAAATATAATGGTAACAGAAAATAAGAAAGGTATGGGATAAAATATCTTTTATACAACTGTTCTATAAAGCTGACAATTTTAGCTTTAAATGTGAACAATATGAACAATATTAAGAGGAGAATTAGTATTAGATATTGGTGTGTGGCTGCAGATGCTAAAATAATAGTATTAGAAGACATTAGATTGTTAATGGAAGAGGAAAGAGTACAAACAGATAGGCTTTGGAATGGTGCTGTTATTTGGAATATAGGTAAATAAACAATGTTCAGGTGTATGTATATTATGTAAAGATAATATAAAGATACTAGATATAACAATAATAAACTAGGGATAATAACTATAGTTGATTTGAAATAGAAAAAGCATGTATATGGGTTTATAGCTTTATATGCATATGTGACAAAAAGAGAGAGAATTAATGTCTAAAAGTATACTTAATTATGTTTGTGTGAATATGGATATAATAATGGCATGTGACTTTAGTTGTAACCTAAGGAATGAAACAAAAGACTGTGATGTTAAAATAGTTCAGAAATGGAGTGGACAACTAAAAATATGGGAGAATAAACACTAGACCTATAAAAGGAATGAAATAAAGACATAAATTGATTACTTTTAATGTGAGAAAGTTAAAAAATTACTCAGAAAGGAATAAAATGTACTGGAGTTTCTGATCATGTGACTATTTGCATAAAAAAAATCAAGAAAATGAGGAATATATTAAAATAGGAAATGGAATAAAAAAATTGATGAAAATGAATTAGAGATATAGGAGAGAGAAAGAGCTTACAGAATTATGGAAACATATTAGTATGAAAACTTTCAATGAAATTTAGACCATTTGGTTGATTTAATTTAAAAAGAAATATAAAAAGGTGGTATTTTAGAATGTGTAAAGGAGAAAATGAAAAGAGGAAAATTAGAATAGAGTATTAAGTAAAAAACATTTTAATTGTTTAGTACAAAAGGATAGAATATTATATGAAAAAGAAACAGAACTATATAAAAGAAATCAAGAAAATCTGATAATTTGTTATAGAAACAAAAATATTGCTTACAAGAAAAAAGAGGAAGTAGCACCATATTTATCTAAAATAATGAAGAAAGAAAAATAAAATGAGAATTAAAAAAAGAAGGGAAACAAGTTAAGAAACAAGAAGGAATATATGAAATAATTAAGAGCTATGTATTAGATTTATATGGTAAAAAAGAAGTGGACATAGAACAAATTTATAATGGTGAGCGATTTAATAAAGTAGACAATGAATATTTAGAGAAAAAATATATAAATGAGTTGAATGAGATTATAAAAGATATTAACATAAATTCAGCCTCAGGATTAGATGGGATTGAATATAACATGTATAAAGAAATGGAAGACTGGCAAAAATATGGTATTTATACACGTGATCAATGAATGGAAGGAAACAGGGATTATGTACAAAGAAATTTGTACAGGGTTTTGAAATTTATGTTTAAAAAGGAAGTAAAGATGAGATAAAAAAAATTGGAGACCTATAACATTAAACAATACCGACTATAATTTTTTTTTTATGAGAATAATAGCTAAAAGAGTACAACATAAAATGAAAAGGTTATATGATCAAAATATATTTGAAGGAAAGGAAAGGAAAGAGAAGTCAGGATTTGTTGTGGTTAATAAGAGAAGTAATTGATGACATTAGCAATAAAAAAACAGAAGTAAACATTATGATAAGTGATGTAAGTAAGGCATATGATAATATTCAATATGAAACATTATGGAGAATTTTGCAGACATATAACAGAAGTGACAAAATATTATATATTATTAAATAAACCTATGAAAAAAATATGTGAAATTAAATGTAAGTGGTTGGATTGGGGAAGATGTGAAAATACAGTGTGGAATAAAACAAGGATGTCCAGCCAGCAGTGTAATATTTTGGTTCCTATTAGAAGACCAAAGACGCATTCTTTCGAATGCATCTTGGTCGAACTCAAAAGTCTGAAATGGCAAAATATCGAAGCAGCTGTTAAGCGAATTTTTTCCCTGGGAAAGAATTTGCTTGGCCGCTTAGTTAATTTGCCATTTTTGGAACTGTAGTGCAGTCTCGGGTTGGCATATTTAAGTAGGGGGTGTGGGGGGTGAAGCCCCCCACTTAATGCAATGTTTAAAGTGTTTTATTTATTTATTTTTTGTTGGAACAGCATTTTTTTCCCTAGGAAAAAAATCGCTGTTCTGACTGTTCGAAATTGTAAGCTTTCGCTTACACTGGGTTGATTAATCACCATTCACTTTTTTAAGCATTCGGTGATGTAATATAGACCCTAATATTTTCATTAGTCATGGATGAAGTAGTTAAGGAAATAAATAAAATGACAAGTAATGGAGGATATAAAATAATGAAGGAGGTACAGATGCTAATAATGCATACGTATGCTTAATGACACTGTAATAATTGCTAAAAATAAATTATGGATGGAAAAAAATAAATGACAAATTAAGTATAATATTAAATAAACTTGGGTTAAATATAAATAATGAAAAAAGTAAAGTAGTTTGTTATGAAGTTAAGTAGGAGGTGTAAAATGCAATGAAAAGTGTATAGATGTATTAGGTATAGTATTTGGTAGAAGTGAATATAAGCATGAGCAATGGGAGAAAACTGTTAAAGAAATCAATGACTTGATTGCTTTCTGGAAAACATAGATTTTCATACAAAAAGAAAGCACATTTGATAAACACTATAGTACTGGTAAAATAGCTTATGTTGCAAACATTTACATGATACCAGTGAAGTATGAAAAAGAAATTATGATGATAATATTTTTATTCAGCAAAGGGTTGAGATTGAATCCTGTAAAGACAAGAATTTTGCATATGAAAGAAGAGCAGGGGGGACTGGGATTGATAAACCCAATTGTATATGAAGCTTCTTTAAATATTTATAAAGTATTAAAAGGAGTTATGAAAGGTAATACAAAATTTGGTGGAGACACTAATATATGGTAAATACAAGGAACATTGGGAAGGAATGGGAATGAAGAAAAAAGTAAAAGTGTTATCAATGAAGAAATAAAAGACTATCATAGGAAAACTGTATTATGGAAACTAAAAAAATAATGTAATAGAAAAGAACATTATGAAATCATTTTACTTTATCCATGGAAAAATAAATAAGAGAACTGCAATAATGATGAGATATACAAATTATAAAAGAATTAAAGAATGTAATAAATTTTGTGGAGGTTGTCCACAGGTAAATTGCCAGTAATAGCAAATATGGCATACAAAAGTAACAAGATAGAATATGTGATAAGTGCAAATAGTTTGAAACTACAAAACATGCATTTTTAAAATGTGAAAGAATTCAAGATTTGTGGAAAGAAGTATGTAAACATCATTTTGTTAAAGATTACTTGACATTTGAAATGTTAAATGTGGATATGATAGAATATGGTTATTTTGGAAAAAGATCTCAAGAAAATACAAAGAAAATGGACACAGTTATAGTTTATGTAACATGGACAATATGGAACAAGAGACTTAATGAGAACAAATACAATGGAAAAAGGACATTGACAAAAAATATTGGGAAAATATGGTTTTGGTTGTGGGTAAAAGCGTGGAAGGGGAATACTTAAAAAGAAGTTGATGTATTGAGTGACGTTCTTCATGTAAATAATGTCAATATGTGAATATGTAAATATGCAAATATATAAATAATGCATAAATAATATGAAACATATGAATGTTTACAAATAAAAACGCTACTATTTTGAGCCGCTACATGGTACTAGAGGCCTTCTACACCATAAAAGAAGAGGCGTAAGAGAAGCAGCAGCATGGAGGAGGAAAGACATGTTATAGAGACTTTAGAGGTAGAAAACGAACATTTGGAGATATTCTTTCAACATGGATCTTCAGAATATAAACAAAGATTCATATGTAGTGCATGTTACAAATGAGAGGCATTTAGCTGTTTAAATGGAGAAGGAAGTAAGTGAGTTTGTTGAAGTGGTGTAGATAAGAGAATCGGTGGTAGGAGGACTTGGAGATGATGCTCTGTTAAAAATAATCAAGCAAGACAATCCAGGTGACAGTTCTGCTGTTTCATTGGGTGCGACGGCAGATAATCTTTTTCTGAATTGCTTAGGATTATAATATGGAAAAGGAAATAGGTGATGTGGCTACAGAGAATGCAGCAGTAAAAACTTATGCAGCAGTGACAGAAAGGAAACGAGCAAAGCAGCAACAAACTAAGAATGTGTCTGGCTTTGTAGCAGCAGATAATGCAGTAATTAAAAGATATGCAGTAGTGATAGTAAAACAAGAAACTGTAAGTAAAACTGTTTAAAAGCAGAAGACCAATAGCGAGAATAAGAGAAAAAAATTACACTGTAATACACAAATATTATGTTTGGAACAACTTGGTAACTTCTCTGGGTTTTAAAGCACAAAACATTTGGTCTTTTATACAGAAACCGAGGAGCTGATGATGAAATATCTGGAACTGTAAAACAAAAAGGCAGATGTTTATCTGTAGTACAATTATTAGTTTTTCTGTAGTAACTTAAATGTTAAAAAATGTTACTTTGCAGTTTAGAGCTGATGAACTGGAAGAAGATGATATAAAAATGTATGCAGCGTTTCTGTGAAATTGCTGATAGTATTATGAAATTTAGAGATGACAGAAACTTATGGAGTAGAGGGTGGAGCTTGGAAGCTGTTTTGAAATGTGACCAAACGCTGTTGGGATATTGCAGGGAAACATACTCAGACTAAATAAAATAAAATAGCTTTAATCCTGACACATATGTTCTGGAGTGGATGTGTTGTGTAAAAAAGTGAAAATACTTGATGTAATGTTAGTAGTGATTGGAAGGTAATCTGTTGTGGATGTGAGGTGAAGAGAATGTGTGTATAGAATTATAGCATTATATATACACACATATATATATATATATATATATATATATATATATATATATGCAACTAGCAAGGACAGAATCTTTTCATCAAATATTAGATTATGTAGTATTTAACAGGAAAATTATAATTGCAGAGGGATTTAATTGTGATTTCAGGGGAAGATGTAAAAAGAAAGTGAAAATTGTAAAAATTACAGGAAATGATAAAATGCGGTATATTAGCTGTGTGGAAGAAAAGCAAATGGACTGATAGAAGTGGTGCACTTGGATATGAACTTGATTATTTTACATTATCAGAAGGCTTGGGGGTAGCAGATGGTGGTAATGATGGGTCAGTTTTTTCAGACCATTTAGCAATGGAGATGGGGTCTATGGAAGAAAGGGGGTATATTAAAATAGGAAAGGGAATAAAACTAATAAATGAGAAATTATGAGATGAAATTGGAGAGTGGGAAAAACTACAGTTATGGAAGAATCATATAACCATGAAAAATTTCTATAAAATCTGGTCTGAATGGTGGAATGAATTTAAAGCAGAAGTATAAAAATCGTTTTTTTCCCCTTATGGTAAGATGATGTAAGAAAGGAAGAGAAAGTATGGAGAAATGTGTAAAGGAATGTATTAGAGAAATTGGAGAATGATACAAGAGAGTAGTATGATATGGAAAAAGAATTATATAAAATAAATCGAGAAAATGTTAAGGCATTACTGTTTAGGCAGATATATTATTTGCAGGGGAGAAGGGAAGAGATATCTGCATCATTTAGTAAAATAATAAAGGAGGATATCAGCATAATGTGGGAAATGAAGCATGTAAAAGTAGAGGTAAAAAGAACACGAGTAAATTATGGGTATCGTAGTATACTATGTGGAAATATTTATAAGAGTAAAAAGGTGGAAAATAAAAGATAATGGAAAGTAAAAAAAAATCCAGAATGAGTTAAGGAAACCTTTGAAAAATAAATTATTAGTGAATTGGATTAAATACTTAAGGAAGTAAATGTTGAGTCAGTATCAGTCCCAGATGGTATAGGATAGAGAATTTAACAGAAATTAATGGACTGGCAAACAAAATATTCTGTAAATGTACTGAATGAATGGCTGAAGGGTCGGTTCATAGGTTCATAGGCTGGTACTAGGCTATCAGCCCTAGGGCCTATACAAGCCTAGCCATAACAATTCCCTGGCTATTTCTTCCTACACTATTTACTTCCCTGGTCCCCTGTCTAGCAGGGTGACTGACGTGATCCCCGGGGTGAATTTCCTTTCTCCCATCCAATCGTCAAGGTTCCTTTTGAAGAGGGCCAAGGAGGTGCTCTGCTTGACATGTATGGGCAGTCTATTCCAGAGTCTGGGGAGTCTCTGGGTCAGGAACCTATCCCTCCAGCATGTTTTGTTTATTGTGATGACAAGGTTTAGATCCCTGGACAGTATGGCTCTGAGGGATTGTGATTTCTTTAAGTGTAACATGTCCAACAGCTCTGGGTTTGACATGGCCTTGTATGTTAAGCAGAGATCGCTTCTGAGTAGATGATATGCGACAGAGTATAGCTGGAATTTTTTAAGGTGGTCAGCATAGGGCATCTGCTTTAGGCCTGTGATTCTTTTAGTGAGGTATTTCTGTGGCCTTTCCAGTTGTTGCAGATGTCTTGAGAGGTACATACCAACTGGGGCATTGCATTCTATAATGGGTCTAATGAGGGATGAGTACAGTGGGACAATGACCTCCTTTTTTTCTGGATGAAAAGCCTTTAGTGATGAGGTGCGCCACATAGGAGGATTTCCTGACTGTTGTGGAGATGTGGTTATTGAAGGTGAGACCACTGTCCACCTGCTTCCCTAAGTGTCTTATCACACTTTCGGTGTGTAGTGTACTGCATGAAGAATTATTTAGAGGGATATTAAAATTTATATGTAAAAAAGATTAGAAGAATTAAATAAAAAGCAATGATACATCATACTGAATGACACCAATTTTAATTTTTATGAGACTAGTACAGAGGAGAAAGGAAGGAAGGTTGAGTGATATTATAGAAGAAAATATATATGATATAAAAGAGAGTGTCTGGTCAAGTATCATTATTGGTTGTGAAAGAAACTGTGAATGATAATATAAGTAAACTGGAGGATGTGAAACTTATGGTAGGTGATATTAGCAAGGCATTTCATGTAGTAGGACATGCTGCTTTGTGGGATGGTATGGAAAACTATGGAGCAGGTGATAGAGCTATGAGAGTGCGTAAGTCAGCATATCAAAATAACAGAGTGAGAGTGTTAGCAAATGGGTGGCTGAGTAAAGAAAAATGCACGAAGTGTGGTATAACACAAGGATGTCCTATGCCTGGAATTTTGTTTGCAATGGTAATGAATGCAATAGTGGGTGAAATAGCTTATCAAATGAAAGATGCTAGATATGTGATGCAAAAGGAGGTGGTGATTCCAGTAGTATTGGCATGCACAGATGATGTAGTTGTAATTTCTAAGCATAAAATATGGATGAGGGGAGTACTGGTTTATCTGAATGGATGTTTAAAGGAAACAGGAATGAATGACTGAATAAACATAAAGTGTAAGGGTCTGGGTGATGTGGTGAAATTTTGGGGTCTGCATTTTTCAATGAATTAAGGGTGTTTTCTACAAATAGAATTTGGGAAAATTATATAGTTATGAGTCACTGGGTGGGTTTAATAAAAGAAATGAAAGAAATATGTCTTCTGTGGAGGACATATAGCTTAGCATTTAGGAAAAAAAATTATCTGGTGAATTCAGAATTAATGTAAAAATAGAATATATGTAAAATGTTTATATGATCTCTGAAAAATATGAAAAGGAAGTTGCACAGTTGGTGTAATCTTTCATATTGGGTTCAAGTTTAAACCCAGTGGAAAGAGGAGTGCTATACATGAGTGAAGATGAATGGGGATTGGGGTTACTAAATCCAGTTGTTTATTCTGCTTCATTAAACTTGTATAGAGTATTAAAGTGGGTAAAGGAAGAGAATAAAAATGTAGTAGTGCGAATGTTTAATTATATGTATGAGACATTCTGTGAGATGATGAGAATAAGAAAAGGGAAAAAAAGAGCACAAATGAAAACGTAAAATTATCAACAAAACTACTAATATAGAAAATAAACATTGATGATATAGAGACAGATAGAAGGATGTAATACAATAATGTTGATGAAACAATATTATTATCTAAATCCAAAAGGAAGTTTGACAGAAGATGTGATTAAAGCCATTAAAGTAAGGAAAAAAGGGCTGTACCAGGATAGTACAGAGGCAGGATTTCCTGTGGAGACAGTCAATAAATAAGTAAGTTATCAATAAAGAGGACTATGCCATAGAAAAAGAAAGCTGAACAAATGTGTTTTTATGTAATATGGGTTATTTAGAATGAAAAATTGAATGAAATTTTGTTTAATGGGAAATGGATTTTGGCAGATATAGTGTGAAAAATTGGATTATGTTTATAGAAGAATGAGTGACTTATGGTAGAATAATAATGAAGATGTTATAATAATAAATATAAAAAAAAATGGCACTGGGTGTAACAAAAAACAACCAAGAACCAAAAACACACTCTGCTAACAGAGGAACAACTCAAACTCCAATGGCGTAGAAAAGTTTAATCACCGCTTTCGTAAAAACTTCTTCAGAATGAATACACAATAAAATCAAAAATGTTTAAATGCATTTCAAATCAATTAAAAAACACCAATCATTCAATTAATAACATTTAACATGATTTAACGAGACCTTGTTATAATGTTAACTTCCTTTCTTCTAAAATACACTTGATATTTATTCTTTCATTCAGTCCTGGTGGACTGCCACCACCCAATCTTAGTTGCCATAAGATTTCCCTTCTTTCACCCCTATTTTTAATATCCCCCCCCCTGCAGATCTTTGCTAATATACTCTAAAATAGCAAAGGAAAACTTTTTAAACATAGTACACTCCAAAGTGTGCCTGTATAAAGCATTGTTGCTGTCTTTAGTTTTAATGGCATAACAGTGTTCCTTAATATGTCTGCAACTGTCTGGTGGTCATACCTATATAAAATGTATTACAACCAGAGCACAGAGCAATGTATACCACATAAGATTTATTACAAGTAAACCTACCAGGCACAGCAATAGTACGATCTAGGTGTATTAAACTAATGTATGGCCCTTCATAGATAAACCTGCAAGCAGAACAATTTAAACATTTATAAGTACCTTTTGGTTTATCTGATTGAGGGGGAAGGGCGGCTGTACTATCATGTTGTAATAAATTCTTTAAACTGCCTGATTTTTTATAAACAAAACTAGGAACCTTCCCCAAAATACGTGACAAATCACTATTACCACTGATAATTTTTCAATTATCAGTGATAATGTTTTTAATCATAATACTGTCTACAGACATATCCACAACACATTTAGGCTGACTAAATAGAAAATATCTACCTGATTCATCAGCTGCTGTTTTAACTGCTAAACCATGAGCCAAAATAGATGCAAAGTCTACAGATCTCCTATTAGAGATCTTAGATACTAAATTATGTAATAAAATTTCTGGATATCCTCTTGCTAAGAATAAACTAGTAATGAATGCTGTTTCAATAAAGAAATCTTCATCACTGCTGGTTAACCGAGAGGCTCTTATGTACTCTCCTTTCAGAATATTCCATCTCATAAAGGCAGGGTGGTTGCTCTGACAGTGTAAATAAGTATTTACATAAGTCTCTTTCCTATATATCTTGCTAGAAAAACTTAGATCTACTGTATGCCAATTGAGGACCACATGTAAATAATTGACCTGGTGCCCTAAATTGCTTAATGTAAATTTAAAAAAATTACTGCTTCTGTTAAGCTGTTCTAAAAAAGTGTCTGCCTTGTCTTTATATCTCTTTATAATAAAAAAACAAGTCATCAATAAAATGAAAATAAAACAAAATATCCTTAGCTAAAAGAATTTGTGGCAGACATTCCATTTTCCACCAGGTCATAACTAAACCTGCAAAAGCAGGAGCAACTGTGGCCCCCATGGCAACTCCCCTTCGTTGATGAAAGTATTTTCTATTAAACACAAAAAAAAATTGTTTTCTAACATCAATTCTAACAACAAAATACAAGTTTTCACTGAACTCTCAGTATACTTGTTTAAAAAATTAGCTACATATTCCAACCCTGTTTCAAGAGGTATGGAAGTATATAAGAAAACCACATCTACGGCTAGTAGAAAAAAAGTATTATCACTAAGAGCACCACTATTCTCTTTCAAATGAAACAATCTAATAGATTCTAAAAATGACCAAGAATCCTTTATGTACGAAGACAAACCTTGCACTAAAGGATTAAGTAACTTATCCAAATATAGGGAAATCCCCTCAGTGATGCTACCAGCAGAAGAAACAATAGGCCAAAAGGGGGTTGGCAATATTTTTGTGTACTTTAGGAATTCCAAATAAAACATCTACCCTAGGATGCTCAACTTAAAAATATTCATATAAATCAGAAGCCAGTTCACCATTCATAAACAAATCATATAAAGTATATTTATATACTTATAACTTCGATCAATAATATCAAAACTGACTTCAAGATATTCTTCAGAATTACTCAAAAGGGTTTCCTTAGCTTTAACATAATCCTCTGTGTACATCAACACCAAACCACCCCCCTTATCGGCCTTCATGTATCTCAAATCAGTTCTGCTGGTCAGCTCAACAAGTGCTTGACTTTCTTCTTTTGTTAAATTAAAAAAAGAATGCACAGGTTTATTAACCAATAGAGACCTAATCTCATTAGAACAATACATCTCAAACATTTTTATAGTGTTATGTAATGTAGGGTTGAAAACAGAAAGTTTCCTAATAATGTTGTTAGAAACAACTTCAACATCTTTAAGAACAAACATTAAAATCAATTAATTCAATTTTCTTGCATATAGTTTTAAATAATTTTATTTTTAAATTCAATAGTGTATTAGCTAAATCTTAGCTAATTGTTTAAAAAGTTTTCCTTTGCTATTTTAGAGTATATTAGCAAAGATCTGTAAAGTGGGAATATTAAAAATAGGGTTGAAAGAAGGGAAACCTTATGGCAACTAAGATTGGGTGCTGACAGTCCACCATGACTGAATTAAAGTATAAATATCAAGTGTTTTTTAGAAGAAAGGAAGTTAACATTATAACAAGGTCTCATTAAATTTTGTTAAATTTTATTAATTGAATGATTGGTGTTTTTTAATTGATTTGAAGTGTATTTAAACAGTTTTGATTATATTGTGTATTCATTCTGAAGAAGTTTTTACGAAAGCGGTGATTAAACTTTTCTACGCTATTGGAGTTTGAGGTGTTCCTCTGTTGGCACAGTGTGTTTTTGGTTCTTAAAAATAATAAATAGTAAAAAACATAGAAATGTGTAAATATGTGCCTGGAAATATATGCATTTTGTAAATATGTACATAATGTTTTTATTTTGTGTTAAATAAAGGACCCCTACTCTTTTGCATAGGTGCCATGTCATCTTTTACAACCACCTGAGCTACCACTGACTCTAGCAGTTGGGACCTTGATTTAATGTCTCATCTGAAGGGTAGCATACCCTTAGCAATCCATCTACCTGTTGTGGTGTGGTGTGGTGTGCTGTGTTTATCCTTTTTTTTTTAATATTTGGTTGCAAGCGCAAAACTTGAGTCTGAAAATGGTCCTTTTGAATCAATGCTTTACCCCGGTCAACAAGTGCATAAATAAATAAGTGCATAAATACATAAATACAATTAACGGTGAGAATGCATAGATATTATGTGTTGTAGGTGCTTTAGAGCAATATGCGTTGCCTAATGATTATGATTAACTTCTTTAAGAGGGTTAAACAAGCTGTTGACAGTGATCATACTGTTCAAATGGTGTATATTGATCTGGCCAATGTGTCTGACACCATATTTTATGCTGGTATTGTTAGCAAGCTTAATAACATTAAAAATGTATCCTAATGTGATAAGATAGATATCATACTGGCTAAAAGACAGAACTCACACAGTGTGAGTGGCAAGTACATCAGAAAGTATGAAAATGACCAGTGGTATTTCACAGGGCTCAGTACTGGGACACCTCCTTTTTGAAATTTATTTTTTTCTGATTTCCAGTTAGGAAATCAAGTCCTCTGATTAATGATGTTTACAGATTACTGTAAACTGGAAGTTATTGACTATTCCCCTTCTGACACCTTTACACTTCAGCAAGCACTTACACATACAGTAGAGAGTTGATTATCTAAATGTTGATTACCCAAAATGTCAGTTATCTGAACCCAGTCTTCCAAAGTTTTTGGGTAGGAAAACTCATAAAGTCTGAATATGTAAACATTTTACATATTTGCTTGTGCATGTCTTTTGAGCTTGTAGCCTGCTCATGTGTGAAAAATGTTCTTTATTCTCCACTGGAATCAATGAATGGTTGAAAAGTGTATTCCCTGTGTGCAGAAAAAAAACAATATTTTAGACATTTTTTATCCAGTTCAATGTATGTTTGATTATCCAAATTACCATAGGTCCCAGTTAGTTCAGATAATCAACTCTTTACTGCATAACTGACATACTGAAAATGGACTCAAATTAAATGCAAAAAAGTGGAATATTTGTATATCCAATTGACAACCTCTCCATCAGGTTGTTAAGAAGATAAAAAATCAAATTATATTGCTTCTACGCAGACTAGGCCAGACAAATATATTAGTGTTCTGTGAGGATTATTGCTGATCAAGTAAGGCCAGAGAAAATTTATGTTCTGTAAAACATTATGTGCTAGCTGCATGTTAAAGGTTTAGATAAGAGATCATAGCTGATACACAAAGACATATTATGGAACATTGTTTGCACAGGAGAAGCAGTTAGAAACACAGTCACTCTGTAATTCCATGTTGTCCTTGACCTTATTATAAAATCTGTAATGAATGTAGTGTTGTTTTTGTGAAGGGAAAGCATGAGATCATGGGAAATCTGCCCAGAGTTATAGAAACATTCTGAAATGTTACTGTTTGAACTGACATTAGGTGATTATTTTTTCTGTCTGTTTAAAGTATGTAAATCATAACTGGCAACAATATTCCGGAAGGTGGCACCTAAGCTGACCAGTGATTTGTTTCATGTGTCTAAGTTAGTCTTTGTAGTCTGCCATGTGAGTTACTTTTGAATCTCAGAAAATGTTAACACTTTTCTACAGAACAAAGCTTCTTGCCATTGCATGATTTGTGTCTCAGTGAACTTCCTGTGAGACATGCAGTTATCGGACATTTTATAGACATGCAGCGCAGACAATACCCAACTTAAAAATGAAAATGCTGATAGAGACATTGTATCATGGATTGATAATTCCCAGTCTTTCACATGACAGCAGTTGTCAGAAAATCTATCTACTTAGCTCATCTAATAGCCAAGGGGATATAATCCAGATTTAAAGTGTTTATTGTACCCTTATCCTCAGCATTGATTATGCCAATGACTGAGTGCAATTCCCCCTTCAAGGTGCACATTACTAGACATATCAAGAGGTTCCTAACTAAAAAATGCAATGGGCTTAAAACCCTGAGCTAGCAAGAGAGACTGGAATCACTTTCCCTTTATTCAGTATCATTTGAAACTTTGAGGAGCGATCTATGCCTTGCCATCTGTGCCACTACAGACCCAGATGACTCAGATCTCTTGTATCTCCACAATTCTAATAGTTCCACAAATACTAGGGACCTAAATCATAACCAACAGGTAAATAAAATGCAGTAGAGCAATATACTTGTTATACAACACCTTTTCCACCTCTGAAAAAGACTGCCTGCAAGTTGAGCAGTGTGGTACACTATCATCCTTCAAATTGGACATAGGTGATTGAATGGTCACCCATACATTCAGTCCAGGCTTGACTGGCAGCCCTCCTAGAGAAAGGGGTACAGCCTAAAGGGGGGTGCTGCCAAGGTGTAAATGGTTACAAAACTTAGGTGCATTGAAATTCTTATCTTTGAACATATGATAAGTGAGAGCAGGGATGTTGAGAAATGTGAGAGTGGAAATTTAGTTTGAAAAAAATGAGAAATAAGGATAGGTCAGCTTGAAGAGTGTTAATTATTCATCATGAAGAAGAATAAAATATTCAGAGCAAACACTGTCAGTATTCAAAATAAAAACAAACCAGGACTCTTCACAATGTGTCAGGAAGAAAGGAGTCTTTTCTTTTCATTCCCAATAAGATCACAAAAAAATGTTTATATTATATAGTTTATTTTTGCAGTCATCTACAAAAAGTAAATTATGTTGTAACCTAATTAGTATGCATGAGATATTTGTGGGATGGGGCTTATTGAGGGTTAATGCAACGTGAAGAACAAAACAGTGTGGCTAGCAGCTATGTTCAGGATATGGGTGATTCATAAACACAGACTGCATGACTGTACAATGGTTTTAATTGTGCAATACACAGTGCATGCATAATGATATGAAAATGAGGAACGCCATGCAAATAATCCATATGGAATATGCAAATGAAGGAACCCAAAATGGTGTAAAATTTCATACAGGAACAAAATGAAAATGCTGTGTGGCCATGCTTACCTATTTTACCTCCACAATTTGTGGTATGCATGATGGAAGGTATGTTTTGAATTCCAGTAACATATGTTGGTAGCAGCAATGGAAGAGGTACATGCAGAATTTGATTTTTCACCAGCCAACAGAACAACAGATAGTTGACCATTTATGAGCGGTGAGGGTTACTATAATGGACCTAGTCAGACTCACAAGTAGAATCAAGGGGAATTTGTGATATGACAATTCTTTGGACACAAGGGTATGTGAATGATTGCAGGGGCCATTCAGTTAGGGAATATTGCTGTCATCAGCCTTACAGATATTAAACCATTTCATTGAGATTATGCTAAAACATGTAGAAAAGTATATCTAATTCCTGAGGAAGTGTGGGGAAAGAAATAACACCACACAGCCATCTGTGAAATAGCCCATTTTTCTATGGTCCTCGGCACCATAGATTGTGCTCATGTCACTATGAAGGATCACCTAGTCCAGATAACCAAAGATATATAAACAGGAAGGGCTTCTGCTTCCTGTCAGGAGTCTGTAATGCCCAAGGCTTTATGTAAAATGTGTCTGTGCACCATCAGGCAGTGGAGATAATACATATATGTTGTTTATATCTTACCTAAGCCAGTGGTTCTTGTGATGGTATTTCTCACATGTTCACCTAGTTGCACACACACACACACACACACACACACACACACACACACACACACACACACACACACACACACACACACACACACACACACACACACACACACACACACACACACACACACCCCAGATAAACAGGTCTGTACATATATTTTTTATGCATGTTGGGAATACGCATGCAGCAGCATATGCCCTAGAACCCTGGCTGATGACCCAGCTATCCAACCCTCAGACCATGCAGGAAATGGCCTATAATACAGCTTATGCTGAAACCCAAAACATGCTGGAATTGGTTTGGGACTAATGAATCGATACTTCTAGGCACTGTAATATAATATGAAACAAGATATTTCCTGTGTGTGCCATCCTCCACAATATAGTATTATGTAACCGAATGGAGCCACAGAAAAACTTTGTGGCAGGATCTGCTATACAAATCACAGCAATAGGAGAAGTGCAGGGTAGTGATTGAGGAAAGGAATGTGCTGCATCAGGAGCAGCAGAGATACAGCCGACATAGAGGCATGTTTAATACACTGTAGCCCTGGAGAAGAGGTGGAGTCTTATCTGCAATATGGCAATGACACAGACAGCATAAAGCACAATGATTCATTTGGCATCATACTCAAGTCATGCAAGGTAGAGCACAGACTGGCCACTTTGTTCATCAGATATCATAACCCAAGCAAGTTAGGAGATGGTTAGAGCACAGTCATCATCACTTGCATGGGGTGGGGGCACAGTGCCAGGTGACTGCAATTCTTTAACATGGAGTAGTGTCAGGGTTGGTGAACAAAGTAGTCACATACACTAGGAGGTTGTGGGAAATTATGGATTACATCCTCCAGTGGCAGGGTAGGGCTGCCATGGCATGATAATTATCAGTGTTCACCTCACTGGCTTGTGGTGTCAGGGCTGAATCCATTCCATGGCATCCTGAAATAGTCTGCCATGTGTTAAGCCTGATGAGCTTCATTGCCAATGACATAGACAGTGACCATGAGCAGGGGTGGTATACCATATGCCTATTGGTGACAGTAAATTTGTCTCACCAGAGGTCTGTGAAGTCTGACATGGGTCAGTCTGTCCAATCACAATACATATGGGACCTTCCTGTGGTCATGGAATTCATGGCCTGTCGAGGCAGATTGGATGGAAGTTGCAGTGTGCTCATGAATGCACCTATGGGGATGACATTTATCACAAGTGACCTCAGCAAAAATGTTGTCTCATTGTGCGTATACTTAGGGTCACAGTGCAGTCAGTGTATGTCCTCTCACAAGCCATCTAGCACACTCCCCAGCTCAACATTGTTAAATGTAACACTCATCTGTGCCTTCTTCTCTGACCTGCATATAAGTAGGCTGACCACAAGTGCTGTGCACATTTACAGGGTAGTGCTGGATTAATGTTGGTGCCACACACACTGCTGCATCTCTCCTCTTTGACAGCTACATCAACCACAAAGGCAGTGTCAATGTCAGATACTGTTTGGGCTGGTCAAAAAAGTGCAACAAAAGTGGACCTCTGAGATACATGATATCTGTCATGCTCTCTGTGCTTAGCATCTCCCTCTACAGGAACTAATTTGCTGGTGAATGAGGGGACCTTTCCCCTTGTTCTCTTGCAGAAAGTGCCATTGTGCCATCAGGCTATGCCACTTACATGTTGCCATAAGCAGCATCTGCAACTGCTGTGCATACTGACATTAGTCCTATGTTGTCCTGTTTTGCTAAAGCCTTAAGTAGTGGAACTTTTCAAAGATTGAAAACCTGGTGCTTACCCTACTAATGCATGGGTGGTTGGCACAAGCTTGCACTAATATCCACACCACCCCCAGGTATGAAGAGCTGATCCTTCTAGCCAGCAGATGAACTGGATATCCTCAACCTCTGTACATGTTTCTGAGTTTGTGGTCTTCACTCTGTAGTGGACCTGTCTGCCATGATGTCCCATACCTCTTCCTTTGCATGGAGTAGAGAATTATTTGACCAACCACAACATACACATCCAGCAGTACCAGATCTGGTCCTGGTATTATTTGTCTGCAACACCTTTACCCAGTTTGTGTATGCCATGTGTGCTTAAGGCCTGCAATAGCAGGTCATCCACCAAGACGTTCCTTCCCTTAGGTGGGCATGGCAGTAGCTGTACACCTAAGATGCAGTGACATGGACATAATTATTCCCATATATGGACCTGGTAATGTGTGCAATTGCTGCTCATCTAGCCTCAATCTCCCTTTATGGTTTTGTAACCATGCCAGTACTTATTGCCCTGAAACCTTATACCTCAGGTTTTACTGCTATGGGGAGGGGTAGAGGTAGACGTGGTTTTAAGTTATTACTCTGTGCTCCTGAAGACTATAATTGGTTAGGTTCTGATGGGATATTGAAGGTCTATGTATGGAGGGAAGTGGAATGAGGGGACTTGGCCTCCTACTGACTTCCTGCAGTATCCTATGCTCATGACTTGGTGTCTCCCACTCGGGCAGGCAGTAATGTGCCACACAAGTATAATGGGGTCCCAGTTATTCATAGAGTAAAATATGTGCCTCTTTTACCGTGATATCCACTACAAATATGTGTCTCACTCAACCTGATATCCACTACAAGCATTTGTAGTTTTGGATGTGGTACTTTAGCAAACAAGAATCCTTCCTTACCACTGTAACACTCCCCAACCACAGAGCTGTAAGTGATGTTGCACAACATGGTGATGGTGTTTTATATTATTTAGTATGAGGCATGTATGTTCATATATAAGGCATGTGGATGCATGCAGTATCACAGTGCAACCCAACCTTTCATGACATATGATTCCCAAACATGCATCCATGCACACAAGACTGCCATTTATGTCTTTAAGTAGACCTACTGAGTCATTATGGTTGATTCTGAGATTGTTAAAGCAGGGCTCCTGCATAGTGACTTAATGAGAATAGGGTTTTCCTGTTCTTAATGCTCAGGGATTTTAATGAATACCTACTGGGTCACTATGATCACCCTTAGAAGAAGGCTGGTGCAAGATTTCAGCTGGCACAAGTGCTAAGTTATGCCATTGGCATCATCTACTCTGTGGAGCAGGGTCATCATCATGAGCACCACCCTGACCTGCTCTGCTAAAGGCAGGCTCAGGTTCAATAAAATGAGAGAGATTTATTGTAAGCTTTTCTTTTAGGTTAATACTATTTTGTTGTTCTATGCACACTGTTGTACAAGTATACTTAACATTACGATTTATTTTGCAGCAGCCGAGGAGGATCACATTACCATGAGAAATAAATCATAGGCACTAAACAGCCTATAATTGCAAAATACCTTGCTAAGGTAAGGGAAAACAGCTCCTGTACTTTAAAAAAAAAAAAAAAAAAAAAAAAAAATACCAAACCAAGTATGTCCAAGGCTCAGCTTCTGTTAATTTCTCCTGTCCACCTGGTGAATCTGGGCATACTGGGGCAATGCAGCAATTGCCTCATGTACAGAGACAACCCTCTCCTCCTACCACCCAACACTACAACCTGTGAGCGATGCACTTACATAGCCAAACTGGAAGCAACACTCTCTCCACCTAAGATTGTGCTAGACAGTCAAGAGGAGAAGGTTAACACCCGCACTAGACCTCAAGCAACACATAGCCCTTCTAAACTCACACCACCAACACCCACACATAGCAACACTAAATCCACATATGCAGAGGCCATTAACTGTAACCTGCCCAAGCAACAAGGACCTCCGAAGCTGAAACGCAAACAAACACCAATCACAACCAAAGTGTCACATAGCTCACAACACCAGTGTGCCACCCAGCAACAGCCCCTAAGGTAAGACAACGTACCTAACACTTTAGTCATAGGTGACTCTATAGTCAGGCACACTGATGTCCCACTCACCAGGCTGAACAAGGAGAAAATTACAGTGAGCTTCCTGTCGGGTGCCAGGATCCGCCACATAACTCATGCACTCAGGTCACTCCACAACAAGTACAAATATGACTCAGTCATTGTCCATGTTGGAGTGAATGACTTGAGATGTACCTCACTGGACTACATGAAAAGAAACATGGAAGAGCTCTCAGATCATGTGGCCCAGGTAGGTATTACCCTAGCCCTGAGTAGCATCCTGCCTTCACCCAGAATGATACCACAATATAAGGACAAAATTACTGACTTCAACAATTGGCTAAGCTTCTGGTGTCATTCAAAGGGGATCCAGTATCTGTCTGCCTGGGACGACATGATCGACAGACCATGATGCTTTGCCAGAGATGGTCTGTACCTACTGGGTAAGGCACTTGCCACCCCTATAGTGCCTTTTTTTAGGCAAAGTTCAAAGGACAAAACCACCACCGTAACAGGTACAAGCATGCAAAATCTGAAGGTAATGCTACTCAATGCTAGAAGTCTAAACATCAAAATGCACTCTCTTGAGGCACTCCTAAAAATGGAGAACATTGATATCTGTGCAGTAACTGAGACCTGGTTCACGGCTCCAGAGAGCACCCCTGCAATACCAGGCTCCAACTCTTACCACACTTTTCAGCTACAAAACCAGGATCGAAACACTAAAGGTGGAAGAGTGTTCATATTCACCAAGGATATTCACACCACCAGGTTAGTTGTCCAACACAATGCATCTGAAATTCTCCAGGTGCAACTAAGACTAGGAAAGACTGCAATCCAAATTGTAGCTTGCTACAGATCCCCCACCATGCCCCAAGATTCTCACTACACCTTTCTAAACATATTGGAAAATATTAATATACAACCAAACATCCTAATACTGGGTGATTTCAACTACCCTGCCATTAACTGGGAAAACTACTCATGCACCAACACCTTTGCTCAGTGGTTCTTGGAATTCATAAATTCCAATGCCCTGGATCAACTAATCCATAGTCCCACCAGGGGCTCCAATATCTCCAATATCCTAGACCTGGTTATTACCAACATGGGAAATCAATGATCCACACCTATGGTCACCTCCTCGTTGTTCAGGTCAGACCATAAGCTAATCACCCTTAACATCCACATCCCACCCCCACCCCCCAGTAAGGAAACCTCCATAAAAACTTCTCCAAGGCCAGCTTCATGCTACTCAAGTCAGAAGTTACGAACTTCATGACACCCATGCAGACGGGAATTGAAAGTTTGACTGCTGAGTGCTACACTAAGGCACTGTACGAGCACATCCACTCATGCATGAATCATGTCATCCCAAATAGAACCAAGATGCTGTCCTCCAAAAAAGGAAGCCAATCAGCTGGTCCCCTGCCATAAACACACTTTACAACAAAAGGAAAGAAACTGTTGCAGAAAAGAGGAAAATCCCAGGATGCAAAAAACTCCCTTACCAGCCTCAGGAAGAAGCTGAAATCCCCTCATAAAATACCTCAAAGCTAGTTACGAAAATAAAATTGCCAAAGATTCCAAAGACAACCACAAGGCATTCTATAACTATGTCAAGAATCTAAATGGCAATGCTCAGATCTGCTCTGAGCTACAACAAAATAGCATTAAATATACTGATCCCAAGGATATTGTCAATATCCTTGCAGATCGATTCAGTGCCAACTTCACCCCCTCTCACCCCCTAAATGGCTCATCTCAATACTGGAAGATTGCCAAATTCTGGTAATAACGGCCACACAGGTAAAAAACTCACTCTCTAAAGCTAAGAATACAGCATCCATGGGACCAGATGACATCCTGGGCTGTGTACTACATGAACTACAAAATGAACTGGCACCTCACCTAAGTGTCATGTTTAATCATGCCCTCATCTCAGGCTTCGTGCCCACTGAGTGGCACACAGCTACAGTTATCCCACTCCACAAGGGAGGATCCACCTTGGATCCCAGGAACTACTGCCCCATCAGTCTGACAAGCCTGATCTGCAAGGCCATGAAACGTATTATCATAGAACTTATAAACAAAGACATTGGCAACCTTAAAACACTGGACCCCACCCAGTTTGGGTTTGTGACGGGTCAATCTTGTCTCCTGAACTTTATTGACTTCTTCAAATCAGTCTCCAGAGCCGTGGACGAGGGTAAGGCAGTCCACACAGCCTATCTGGACCTCGTCAAGGCCTTTGACACCATCACCCACTCTGGAATCATAGATAAACTTACTAATCTGGGCATTAATCCCTACATCACTCGATGGGTTGCCAACTGACACCAAACCAAGTATGTCCAAGGCTCAGCTTCCGTTAATTTCTCCTGTCCACCTGGTGAATCTGGGCATACTGGGGCAATGCAGCAATTGCCTCATGTACAGAGACAACCCTCTCCTCCTACCACCCAACACTACAACCTGTGAGCGATGCACTTACATAGCCAAACTGGAAGCAACACTCTCTCCACCTAAGATTGTGCTAGACAGTCAAGAGGAGAAGGTTAACACCTGCACTAGACCTCAAGCAACACATAGCCCTTCTAAACTCACACCACCAACACCCACACATAGCAACACTAAATCCACATATGCAGAGGCCATTAACTGTAACCTGCCCAAGCAACAAGGACCTCCGAAGCTGAAACGCAAACAAACACCAATCACAACCAAAGTGTCACATAGCTCACAACACCAGTGTGCCACCCAGCAACAGCCCCTAAGGTAAGACAACGTACCTAACACTTTAGTCATAGGTGACTCTATAGTCAGGCACACTGATGTCCCACTCACCAGGCTGAACAAGGAGAAAATTACAGTGAGCTTCCTGTCGGGTGCCAGGATCTGCCACATAACTCATGCACTCAGGTCACTCCACAACAAGTACAAATATGACTCAGTCATTGTCCATGTTGGAGTGAATGACTTGAGATGTACCTCACTGGACTACATGAAAAGAAACATGGAAGAGCTCTCGGATCATGTGGCCCAGGCAGGTATTACCCTAGCCCTGAGTAGCATCCTGCCTTCACCCAGAATGATACCACAATATAAGGACAAAATTACTGACTTCAACAATTGGCTAAGCTTCTGGTGTCATTCAAAGGGGATCCAGTATCTGTCTGCCTGGGACGACATGATCGACACACCATGATGCTTTGCCAGAGATGGTCTGTACCTGTCTCCCCTGGGATTCAGGTTACTGGGTAAAGCACTTGCCACCCCTATAGTGCCTTTTTTTAGTCAAAGTTCAAAGGACAAAACCACCACCGTAACAGGTACAAGCATGCAAAATCTGAAGGTAATGCTACTCAATGCTAGAAGTCTAAACATCAAAATGCACTCTCTTGAGGCACTCCTAAAAATGGAGAACATTGATATCTGTGCAGTAACTGAGACCTGGTTCACGGCTCCAGAGAGCACCCCTGCAATACCAGGCTCCAACTCTTACCACACTTTTCAGCTACAAAACCAGGATCGAAACACTAAAGGTGGAAGAGTGTTCATATTCACCAAGGATATTCACACCACCAGGTTAGTTGTCCAACACAATGCATCTGAAATTCTCCAGGTGCAACTAAGACTAGGAAAGACTGCAATCCAAATTGTAGCTTGCTACAGATCCCCCACCATGCCCCAAGATTCTCACTACACCTTTCTAAACATATTGGAAAATATTAATATACAACCAAACATCCTAATACTGGGTGATTTCAACTACCCTGCCATTAACTGGGAAAACTACTCATGCACCAACACCTTTGCTCAGTGGTTCTTGGAATTCATAAATTCCAATGCCCTGGATCAACTAATCCATAGTCCCACCAGGGGCTCCAATATCTCAATATCCTAGACCTGGTTATTACCAACATGGGAAATCAATGATCCACACCTATGGTCACCTCCTCGTTGTTCAGGTCAGACCATAAGCTAATCACCCTTAACATCCACATCCCACCCCCCCCCCAGTAAGGAAACCTCCATAAAAACTTCTCCAAGGCCAGCTTCATGCTACTCAAGTCAGAAGTTACGAACTTCATGACACCCATGCAGACGGGAATTGAAAGTTCGACTGCTGAGTGCTACACTAAGGCACTGTACGAGCACATCCACTCATGCATGAATCATGTCATCCCAAATAGAACCAAGATGCTGTCCTCCAAAAAAGGAAGCCAATCAGCTGGTCCCCTGCCATAAACACACTTTACAAGAAAAGGAAAAAAAACTGTTGCAGAAAAGAGGAAAATCCCAGGATGCAAAAAACTCCCTTACCAGCCTCAGGAAGAAGCTGAAATCCCCTCATAAAATACCTCAAAGCTAGTTACGAAAATAAAATTGCCAAAGATTCCAAAGACAACCACAAGGCATTCTATAACTATGTCAAGAATCTAAATGGCAATGCTCAGATCTGCTCTGAGCTACAACAAAATAGCATTAAATATACTGATCCCAATGATATTGTCAATATCCTTGCAGATCGATTCAGTGCCAACTTCACCCTCTCTCACCCCCTAAATGGCTCATCTCAATACTGGAAGATTGCCAAATTCTGGTAATAACGGCCACACAGGTAAAAAACTCACTCTCCAAAGCTAAGAATACAGCATCCATGGGACCAGATGACATCCTGGGCTGTGTACTACATGAACTACAAAATGAACTGGCACCTCACCTAAGTGTCATGTTTAATCATGCCCTCATCTCAGGCTTCGTGCCCACTGAGTGGCACACAGCTACAGTTATCCCACTCCACAAGGGAGGATCCACCTTGGATCCCAGGAACTACTGCCCCATCAGTCTGACAAGCCTGATCTGCAAGGCCATGAAACGTATTATCATAGAACTTATAAACAAAGACATTGGCAACCTTAAAACACTGGACCCCACACAGTTTGGGTTTGTGACGGGTCAATCTTGTCTCCTGAACTTTATTGACTTCTTCAAATCAGTCTCCAGAGCCGTGGACGAGGATAAGGCAGTCCACACAGCCTATCTGGACCTCGTCAAGGCCTTTGACACCATCACCCACTCTGGAATCATAGATAAACTTACTAATCTGGGCATTAATCCCTACATCACTCGATGGGTTGCCAACTGGCTTACTGACAGAACCCACACAGTAAAAGTAGCTGACTCCAAATCCAGCTCCAGACAAGTGAAAAGTGGAGTACCTCAGGGTTCAGTCCTGGGACCTCTCTTGTTTGGCATCTACTTCTCTGAAGTACAGGCCAACACTAAGGGACTCTGGCTAACAAAGTTCGCAGATGACTGCAAACCGGGAGCCATTATTGAATCCACAAATGATGTGGATACTCTACAAAAGGGCCTTACAGAAACAGATGCTTGGTGCCAGAGCCATGGGCTTAAGCTCAATGCCAAGAAATGTATAGTTATCCCCTTTGGGAAAAAACATGTACCCATGAATTATCACATAGGTGGCAGTACACTAAACACTGAAAGTGTGATAAGAGACTTAGGGACACAGGTGGACAGTGGTCTCACCTTCAATAACCACATCGCCACAACAGTCAGGAAATCCTTCTATGTGACACACCTCATCGTTAAGGGTTTTTCATCCAGAAAAAAGGAGGTAATTGTCCCACTGTACTCATACCTCATTAGACCCATTATAGAATACAACGCCCCATTTGGTATGTACCTCTCAAGACATCTGCAGCAACTGGAAAGGCCACAGAAATATCTCACTAAAAGAATCACAGGCCTAAAGCAGATGCCCTATGTTGTCCACCTTAAAAAACTCCAGCTATACTCTGTTGCATATCGTCTACTCAGAGGAGTTCTCTGCTTAACATACAAGGCCATGTCAAACCCAGAGCTGTTGGACATGCTACAATTAAAGAAATCCCAATCCCTCAGAGCCGCACGCTCCAGGGATCTGAATCTTATCATTAGAATAAACAAAACATACTAGAGGGATAGGTTCCTGACCCAGGGACTCCTCAGACTTTGGAATAGACTGCCCATACATGTCACGCAGAGTGCCTCTTTGGCCCTCTTCAAAAAGAACCTTGATGATTGGATGGGAGAAAGGAAATTCACCCCGGGGATCATGTCAGTTGCCCTGCTAGACAGGGCTCCAGGGAAGTAAATAGTGTGGGAAGAAATAGCCAGGGAATTGTTATGGCTAGGGTTGTATAGGCCCTAGGGCTGATAGCCTAGTACCAACCTATGAACCTATGACTAGAAAGCAGGAGCACATCACTAAACAAAAGGTTGTGGATGTGTTCTGTGACAGTACAACTTACAACTTCAGTGGTATTTTGATCAAATGTAATGTGATATTTTTTTCTACTGTAGCATTTTTCTGCAGGTCCAGATGTGGAGAAGATGGAGGAGTGGCCATGCTCACCTTGGGCTCTGACAACTTTTGTATCTGGTGCTGGGGCTCCATGGCCCACAAGGTCTACCTCTCAGGATGGAGGGGGTGAGATTCCATCTGCTAGAGGTGACCCTCACAAGTCATTGTTACTCTCTAAGTTTGCCTTTAAGGAGGGTAGTAAAGGATCCCATCCTGAAGGTGGACATGGGGAATCTACAGTGCCATGCCAGCATGATATGCAAAGGCTAACACTACTAAGGTGCATACATCTGCATGGGTACCATGCTGCACCTTCTTGTATGACTGACAGTGTTGTGTGACTGGCAGGTCTTTTCTATCTCACTCATTAAATTGCAGGCAACTAATATCTGAGTTTGTTCCCCTCTGGGCTGATTAGCACCCAAAATTGCAAGCAGCTAACAGCTTAGCTGAGTTTGTTCCCCTTTGGGCTGATTAGCACCCAAGCATAACAGAGCTCAATCTACTTCTTTCTCAGTATATTTCCTCCATTATTGTTCACTCCATTTTCTCCACTTGCTGTTGAATCTTTCCCATCCCCAAGAGTCCAACCTGTCTATGTGTATGTCTATTCATTGCCCTGTCCCACTTTTGCTTTTATACCAGTCTGGTTTGTCTATAGGCTCCCACCACCTCTGCCTCTCATTCTACTGCACAAAGTATTCATCTCTTGCTACCTTCCCCATCTGTTTCTCTCTTTTGAAAATATTTAAAAATAAAAAAGGGGACTCTGTTGATTAAAAAATTTCCCTTCCTTTCCCATGGCATTCATACCTAATGGTTAGCCATCTTTGTTTACCTCTGTTTATTGTTCCTGCGTTTACACCACATTTGCTATGCACACCCACATTGCTCTATCTGCTGACTTCTGTGTTGACCTGTGTTGACCATCCTTTTGGCTATATTCTTCTGGCTGCAGTTATGTGCCACTGTATAATGTGCAGCAGTGCACACGGCCTTGGGCATGCTAAGATGCCTTCAAACTGATGCCATTCAAGGTGGCTATACAGGCTATTGTAATGTTGTCACAGATATATTCTACTTTAGCATTGATCTTCATGTTATTGCTGTAGTTCTGCTTTATTACGTGGTCCTTTGCTTGATATGTAGGCACAGTATCTTACCTGTTGCATCTGTACCTCGTTTGCTGGTGCTTTATACAGTAAGGGCCTAGAAAAGTAGTGCTGCTCAGGCACATTGATGTCTATAAAGCACAGCCCTTGACTGATAGTACCACTTAACATTGGGAAATTTCAAACAGTAGACAGCAAGGGACAGGTATATAGTTCTTGAAACTGACATAATTCTGTACAACTCATGCTTGGCTCTGCCTCAAAAAGAATAAAACACTATTGCACCTCTCTTACTGCTGCAAAAAGCATAATACATTTTACATTTCTGAACTTTGTGTTCTATCTGCACAGCTATGTCTGAGAAAAAGGAGACATCACTGTGTCTTCTAAACTTCTTGTTCTGTCTGTATAAATGTGGCTGCAGAAAATGAGACATTATGGTATCACAAGCTCTTTCTTTATGTATGACTATTCCCAGATGAGAGCTCTGTATTTTTCAGCATCTCTTTCCTTAACTGATTTGGAACTATAGCTTATTTGCTTTGAATGATAAACCCTGTATGCATCTAATCTTTTTTATCAAAAGTATGGCTGTATTGCTTTCATAACAGCAGTTGTCTGTTCTGGTCCACCATTCATACCAGTTTCTATAGCAATTTTGCATTTCTAAAGCGCTTTACATGGTTTTCTAGTCACGGGCAATCACAGTGCGAACCAGTTAAGTTCTCCTCAAAGCAGATCTTATTACTCTTCCTGGAAGTATTAAGAAATCAGCACATCTGACATATGAATTTGATTTCCTCACTTATAATTGAACCACAATTCACATTTATGCAGGTACAAAAAGACTTTTTGCGACCTAGATGGTGCCTTCTGCAAAGTTTCTTCAATATTCTTATGCGGTGGGTTATGGTCACATTCTACCTCCACTTGTTTCATATATAAATAGACGCACATACATATATATATATATATATATATATATATATATATATATATATATATACACACACACACACACACACACACACACACACACACACACACACACACACACACACACACACACATATATATATATGAGAGAGGGAGTTATAGATATAGAGATAGATACCAAAAAAAAAAACATATCACTATTCTGCATATATATATATATATATATATGTATACATATATATATATATATGTATATAGTAGGCTTTCAGTTCAATAGCACTTACAGAAACATGCTTCATCTTCAGCTATTCAAGATTCAGCATGAGTTTATTTACAAGGGAGGAAAACAGAAGCGCAGTATTTTTGGCAAAAGAGGTGGAAACAAAAAGCATAAATGAAATGCACTTCTTAAGCTGCATTTGCAGCTTTATGGAAATAGTTTACAATGACCTCCTTCTCATACAGCACAGTGTATATAAAGAGTCTCATAAACTCAAGACTCACATGCATTTTCTATTATTTGCACAAGTAATAACAGTTCCACACTTTGGAAATATTCCCACCAGGTTCTCACACATGAAAGGTAAACTCCAAAGGTACAACATCCTTCAATTTTCCTTCACAGGATAGCAGCTCCATTCATTCAAAAACTTTTTCATTCAAACTTGCTGAGGAATTCTTCCCAGAATTCCCTCTAGATTTAGGGGGAAAGTATTTCTGACAGGCCTTGGGAGGACAGGCCTACTATACAACTGGTTTTACCCTCATGAGACTTCTGGTTTCCTGCATATAACACTTGTAATCTGCTGTCAGTAAGTCATCCTCTAATATACATCTTCATAGGGTCCTATAAGATCCACAGCTATTCACTCAAATTGGGCTTCTGTTATAGGTACATACATACATGCATACATACATACAAATATTTCAAGCACGGGCAACAATGCCCTTCTAGCCTGCCAATATACCAAAACACTTGTTCCCATAGTAAGTGCCCAGACTGTTCTTAAAAATATGTAATGAAATTTGGTAGTCTGTTCCATCCATCAGCTCCTCCTTAGAGAACCAATCAGTACACTTCTCATCTGTATAGAATCTTCTACATTGGTTATCTGATGATTCTCTAGTACTTTTTGATAACCCCAAACATTCCCAGAGGCAGTTGTCTCTAAATGGCCTATAAACCTAAATAAGATCTCCTCTTAGATATCTGGAATATACAGTGATATTTTAGACTTTAATAATAACTTAAGTTTTCACATCCATGGATACTTTTTATATTTCTGCTGTACTCTTTCCAGTTCACTCATGCTTGTTTTCTTATAAGGTTTCCGTATTGTTATTCCATATTCAAGTTTGAGTCTAATGTAACTAACATACATCAACTTCATCATTTCTGATTTCCTAGACTTTATAAATCTTTTTAAACAAGAAATATAGTTCTATAACTATCATTAAGCAATTGGTTGATATGATTAGAAAAGCTCAAAGCTGGATCTACCCATATACTCAGAATTTATGGCTTCAATCACTGTGTGTTGTATTAAATATTCACCTTTCAATTTATGTCTCCCAAATCTCATATGCTTAGTCTTTAATGTATTTATCAGCATATTATCCTCCTGTGCCCAAATGGTCAATTTAGTCAAGTTCTTTTGCAGACATGCCTTATCTGTAACATGTAATCAGTTTACTCAGTTTCAGGTCATCTGCATATAGACTAAAGAACACCTCAGATGAAAAAGTAAGGTCTGAAAAATACAATCTAAACAAGTAGGGGCCAAGGACAGAGCAGTGTGGGACACCCTGACTATAACCAATAATTACACCTGTCCAGTTGCTGTATGATACCTGCCATGTCCTATTTGTAGGGATATCAAAGAGTTTTTAAATCCAGGGTTAAGTTCTGTCTTCTGACATTCAAGGTGAGTTGCAATGGAATTTTCTTTTTTGTTCATAATAACTGACCAGTAAAACATATCTAAAATCCTAGCTTTAATTTGATCCATTCCTAAACGTCCATCCCAAATGTGGCTATGTCCACCTTCATTAAAAAGAGGTCTCTAAGTCTTGACACCATTAAGCATTAAGTGGCTTAATATCTGCTATCTCGCTGACTATTCTGGTCACTATTTACCCCTTTTCATTTGTTTATCTGATTCATCTAGCTCTGCTTAGAGTATTATTTTCCAATTCAGCATTTTTTAAATCTCTTATGCGGAGATTAACTAGTGAAGCCAAAGATAGCTGTTTTCAGCCTCTCACACAAGGAATTGTGGATTATAAATAAATATGCTGCCATTAACGGAAGCCTCTGTAAACACATTTATGTAGTCCATAAGTGCAATTGTTTCTGTGGTGCCGCTGCCTTTCTTCAGTTGCTACTAGACTCCATCATTGAATTTAGAGTGCTGATATTCATTTAAGTTGACTCATTACTCGTGTAGTTTGAATGCTTTCTGCCTCGAACTGTCCTTTATAACTTCCTGTCTTTCCTGTTATACATCTGTTTCAATGTACGCCATTCTTGTTATGATTAATCAGTTATATTTTTGCAACTTGCTGATGTCTTTATACTTTGTGTCACGTCTGAAAAGGATCCATGGACCATTCTGCATAGACTAAGCAAATAAAATAAAATATATGAATAAATAAATAAGAATCAAAAGCATCAAGTAATGAACGGGGAAAAAAATGCTTGCTTTGACGGGGTACCTTATTTTATCAGACATAGAAGTAAAATCCTAGTTTACAGAGTAGGCAAAGGAAGCAAGCTGGTGGAAGTATTCATCTAAGAATAACTTGAATACAAGGAATTGTCAGTAACCATGAAAACAACAGTCCTCAATCTCATACTGAGATTGTGAGTAGTTGTTAAGGGTGAGATGGAAAAAAGTGAAAGGTTTAAAGATAAGTCCCCATTGGGTAATAGTGACCATGCAACAGAACAGATCCCACTGACCATTGGGAATGTTCCAGAAAGCCCCACAAAAAATGGTCTGGAATTGCAGAGGTGCTAATGATGGCATAGGGATGCTCAAAAATAAGGATTTGGGGAGGTGGCAGGAAAACAGGGGAGTGCATGTGCTGTGGGAAACTGTAAAGTAAAATTATTTACAGAAGTATGTGAAAAGGGGATCAAAGGACTTGCCAAAGCCAGAAAGAGAAAGAAAAATTGCATGGTTCTCTAGGAACATGAGTACAAGTATAATAGAAAAATAAAGCTGATATAGGTACAGGATACATACGAGTGCAATCATTGCGAACATTCTGTACAGGCTAGAAACAGGCAGTGCACGTTGGCAAAAAATGTCAAGATGGAAATGGAAAAAAGTTAGTAATCAACATCAGCAATGAGCAAAATGCTTTTCTCACA
>NC_056746.1:242319715-242332215 GCF_019279795.1 Protopterus annectens | reverse complement strand
AATTATCAAGGGGTGTGAAAGTTGTAGCCCCCACCCCCCATGGATGGTGGCTCTCTTGCAAAAAAAAAAATATGTATTTTTTTGTATTATTTATGTTCAGTTTTGCATGCACCGAGATTGTCGCTCAACACATGTATAGTTGCATTTTGGTGTATGGGTTTATTAGTAAACATCAGACACAAAAATTGCCAAGACACATTTATTATAAGAAAACCATCTAATTTAAATTTCTTCAAAAGTACAAGGACATTATCATGGACTGCTATATAGCAGCTACCTTAGGGACTTCAGCACACTTGTTAGATGAGTCCTGCTCATGGCAAAAACAATGGTGTGTTTGGCGAGTGAGGTGTAATAGTGCTGCTGAAGCCTAGGCACTATTCTTCTCATTTAAACTATGGTTAACATTAAATGATATAGTTAGCAGCACTATTTATCTATCCATATTTTAATGTTGCACTACAGAATGAACATCATCAGCATTTTCAAATAAACTCAGTAATATTCATTTAAGCCCAATGTTTTATTGATTGAGCTGTATACATTTTTTACATTTAATCCTAATTCAATGAGAAGGAGATTGAGGATCAGTATGTCTGTCCTTAGAACAGAAACAGAGAGCCAGCAGTACTCAGAAACAAAGTACACATGAGCTTTGGGCTACTGCAAGGCCCTATACCATTTGTTATATTCTTTTCAGTGTTTAACTTGGGCAAACACCTGTGTGTGATGAAAAAAGCATGTGTTTTAAGGTAGGAAACATTTGTACCTCCACAGCTGTTGTGACAGTTCCGAAAGGGGATTATCTAGACCCCGCACACTTATGTAGCTCAGACAAAATTGTCATATTCAGAAATGTAGTATTGTATATTTTGTTAAGAATAGTAAGAAGCATGATTAAGACCTGATAGTTATGTACACAATGCATAAACTGTCACAAGGGAGCTTACAGAATGCAGAAACTGTCACAAGGGAGCTTACACAATGCAGAAACTGTCACAAGGGAGCTAGGAGTACTTACAAACACTATAGTTACTATCAAACATTCCACAGTTCTGAGCAACAGTCTGGATAACATATTTAATACAATAATGAATACAGAATGATACACAAAATAATTGTGCCACTGTATATTACACAGATTAGACCAACTGAGGTGTACACTGTACCTTTCTATACTTTCCTAACTACGGCCACACAAAGACAACAGTGGGCCTGCAAAATGTAAGCTGCACACCACATGGAAGAGAGCTATTAAAGTATTCACAGGCACCTTAGTGGTATATGTGTTTTTAAGGCTCTGTTAGAACCAGTTTTTTCACCTCTGTATTGAGAACACACAATCCATAGTGATAACACTAGGTCAGGTAACCAGATGTTAAAAACTACATTTAAATAACAGAGAAAAGAAGTCTTTAAGACACTCTCAGAGCTGGTTCTTTTTCACTCTGTATGTAGAATACACAGTCCATAGGGATAACACTTGGTCAGGTGACTTGATGTTAAGGCTAAATGTAAAGAATGGAAAAAAGAGAGTGTGATACAGTGCTTGCCTAGGTTGCGGAAAACTCCTGTTTAAACGGTGTTACATTTTGTCTGTTTTAAAGAATCAACAGAGGATTTTATATATGATAATTCTGAACACAAGATTATGTCAACAACCCACTAACAGATCAGTAAATTAATAGGTTAATGTTCAAACCTATGGAATTATGAAACTATTATTACTTTCTTTTATAATATTTTGGCACAGCTTAGCCTTGATAATCAGGCCTCCATTGTGTTCCTCACAGTCATATCATTTCACCCTAGCTTGTCTAGTACAAGCACAGGAATAATCCCATGGAGTCACCTCCTCTTTCTAGAAAGGAGTGCCTTTTGTCAATCCCACACTTTTATACTGGCAACAGAGGGTGAGAGATGATCTGGGGCCATTATCCATGGATGATTCTAATTTTTATGTTATGTTCCTAAGTCCAACCCAGTGGCTGATGTGTACACCCACTGAAATGAGGTCATGCTACATGCCCTGTACATGAGTCTACATCCGCACATCTGTGATGAGGGCTACTGCATGAAAGCCAATTGGCGGCGCCAAATACATGTCTCCAGCTGGTGCTATATGTGTTATACTCCTAGTCTCAAGCAAGTATTAGAACTGAGCAAATTAAAACCCCACCCCTTCCAGGATGAGGGTGATGATATTGGCCTTCCACTCCCATGAGCCTGGGTCACCTTCCAAAACTCACCTTTTAAGATGCTCTTGACTGACATGGTTCACACTTACTGCTTTACCTCTACCCTCCACAGATTTGGCACTGCAAATCTATGATGTTTATCCTAGTTTGCAAGCCATGCCTTCTCTAAACAGTCTGTCTTTCTTTAGGTTGTAGTCCTTCACAGGTTTTCTGGATGGCACTGTGATCCCAAAGCATATTTCTCCCCTTTTCTTATAAAAGTTACAGGCCTTGCATTTTGCAGGACACTGTATGTGTCCTCATTTCCATTATTTTGATAATCCTAGTTCTTTTCTGCTGAAACCTGTCAGAAACAATCATTCTCCTTATGTGGCTCCAGAAATTAACCACAATAAGCCAGCAAGTTATTGTTCCTGAAGATGCCATGCAGCGCATTCTAGAACCACTGCTGTTCTTCCATGCGTGCATGCAGTCAGACCCAAGAAGTTAGCAAAGCATATAAGACATACCTTCTTAAATAATTACTTGAAATACATCCGGTAAACTTTATGGCAACTGAATTTGTTGAATATAGTACTGGGCATGTAAAAGACTGAAGCTTCACTGTAAAACAAAATGTGGGTATTACTACAGAAATAACTAAAATTCATAATATGTATTTGGATAATTTTTATCATGTATCTATTTTGTTAGAATACTTAACATTTGATCATTTTAGTATGTTTGGAAACATTCCATGCTGAAACAATGTATTTTAAATTAAGGGGTTTGGTGTGCAAGCAACTGATCAAGCCTGCTGGTAGTGTTAGCTGCAATTTTCAAATATTTACTTTGCAAGTCATTGAAAATACAATTTAGAATGAGATATGGCTGGTACTGCAGACTGAAGCTAAATAAGGTTAGCCTTAAGTTTCTCAGATGGTAGCATGCTAAATGCTTTTAAGTCTTTTGTGAAGTATTTTTGCTGATGTTTGTTTCTTAATGCACTATTCCTTATAAAGCAGTTTCCAGAGTAACCAGAGATGCCTTTAATCTACAGCTTTAGCCGCTACAAACTGCAGGGGAAGGAGGTCCAATTCCAGTGACCTGGTCCAGACTTCCTAACTAATGTGCATCAGCAGTCTGAGGAGTGATAATAATAACAACACATTGCAAACACGACCTTTTCCATTTCACAGAAATGCTGTTATTTCAACCTTAACAATTGTAGTACCAAATATTTTCAGCATGGAACAGAGCAGCATTCATTTACTGGTACTGAGAAAGGACTGATTGCTTTTCAAAGGAACAGGAGCTGATTTATCGGGAAGGAATTTGAAGTGTGCACTGTCATATGGATGATGAAAATGTAAACAGTTACTTATTTTATTACTTCAGCCTTTATTTGTGTGCAGTTACCTCCGTCTCTCCCTTGCCTCAGTCATTTATTATTTTAATGCAGTATTTTTATAAGTGATTGTGTATCTCCATTTATAAAATCAAAAAGTATGTATAAGAATAAAATGTCTTCAGATGCATTCCTACCACATCATCTGCACATATTACTATAACAGTGTTCTCACATAAGAAAACAGCAGTGGTAGAAACATTCATAATATTAAACATTAGGCATTGCATAAATGTACCTGGCACAGCAAAGCATAACACACTCATTGGCCACCCATTATGTATCAGATCTTGTACTCACCTGGTGAGATATTACTAAAATGCTTACTGTCACTAGTTGCTTTATATGTTTATAATCCTGCCATGTCCGTGATGAATTCTCTTTACATAAACAATCCCATTATTTATTTTTTGGTGATTCCAGCACTGCTGAACACAGGGACTATAAAATTAAATGTCTTCAGTGTTTATTGTCTCCACTCTGCTATACACTATATATTCATGGGTGTGACTGCTATTTTGGGCTTGGGGTAACAAGGACTTTCAGTTTTTTTGAATCCAGTTAACACTGTATGCTTTTGGTTTGAACAGCATTATAACTTTTAGATGAAAAATGTAGAATTTCAAAAATTAACTTCTCTTCACACTGGAATCACCAACTTTCTGCCTTGTCTAAATCTACATGGTAAATTATTTGTCTTATTGTAGAAAGCATAATAAGGAATAAACAGTTACCTGATTTGTTTCCAAACACACTTTCACAGTTTACGCCACAGCAGTAACAGCAGCATTGCTTTATATACTTATTTATGAAGTGTAACTACAGATTGCCAAGAAAAGTACTAGCCTCCCTCCCTAAAAACAAAGCTGCGTGGTGACATATAGTTCACAGCATCTCTGTCTGGTACATGTATTGTTTATATATATCTATTTATGATAGACAAACATATGTGAACCAGGAATGTACTCTTTGACCTTCCTTTTCTTTGCCTCATTCTGTACATTCAGTTCATATTTCCTTCTTCCTGTACTGGGGTTCCTATCAGCAGACCGAAGATGCATGTTTCCGAATGCGTCTTGGTCTAACTGAAAACACTGAAATGGCAAAATATCGAAGCGGCATGTAAGGGAATTCTTTCCCTGGGAAAGAATTTGCTTGCCTGCTTCAGTAGTTTGCCTTTTTCGACACTGTAGCGCGGTCTCGGAGTTGATATATTTAAGTAGGGGGGTGTGGGGGCACATATTTTAAAGTGTTTTCTTTCTTCCTTTTTTTTTTTTTTGTTGGAACAGCTGTTCTGACAGTTCGGTTTTGTAAGCTTTCACTTACATGGGGTCAATTAATCACCATTCGCTTACCTAAGCATTTGGTGATCTAATATAAACCCCTGTACTGTGCTTGGTGTTACATTGGCTTTATTTTCTGCTTTCTGTCTTCTGCAGGTTTCTTTTTCCACTGATATATGTAATTTGTCTGAAACATGAGATGTTGTTTCTTGTAATGAAAGATGCATTGTATCTGCACAGTAGTATAGCTACTTAGTAATAAGCATGCAGCTATATGTTAAGGTCACAATGCTTTCTACAACAGCTTCTTTTCCTGTGATTCAATATGTAACATAATTAGAAAGTCATTCCTTGGTATGAATCAGAGGGTGGCTTGTGCAGACGTACTGAATAAAGTACATGCTGTACCAAAAAAGGGAAAGAGAACTTTCTTCTTTTTGTTTGGGAAAATAATTTGACTTTTGGCTTTCAAAGTTGGCAAGTCCACTGGGCATGGTGTCTGAGTATACAATATTTGACTTACTCCACTGAGTGTCTTTTGTAGACTACTTTTTGAAATAATCAGGTGTTTCAAAAGATTCTGTTATTTTGCTGGATAAAAAATACAATTACATTTTAGGGATTCATATATAAAGACTGGTCAGAACAATCAAGTCAGCTGTTACAATGGATGTACTGGTTTAGGTAGATCATAAGAATGATACCATCAACAGCTACAGCACTTTCCTTTTTAATTGACAAGGAGCATGGTAGAAGGTCCACTTTTTGGGGGTCTTTTTCTATTGAGTATGTAAGATACTGCACCACCTTACTAATTTGCACTAACCATAACTTTAACCCTGTCCTTAAGCCCTAACTCTGTACCTTACCTTTAGAAATACATTTTCTGTAACACTACCATTACTCAAGATAGGTTCAGACACAGAACATGCACCAGCAAACATTCACAATACTAAAGTTATCCCCTTACCTAACCCTTACCCTAACCCTAACATTCCAAAACTTGCAAAGACACATTCCTAGTACTAATACCAACCGATTTACCTCAATCTACATTCTGAACTGCTGACCAGTCAACATTTTGAATAACAACTATATGTGTGTGCATGTGTGTGTGTGTGGGTCTGTGTATCTATACCTATATCTATCTCTCTCTCTCTCTCTCTCTCTCTCTCTCTATATATATATATATATATATATATATTTTTTTTTTTTTTTTTTTTTTGTTCAGTAGCTCTTTGTCAGGTTGCAATATATTTCTATCAGTTTCTCATACACATTTTTTGTGAAACTCCTTTCCAAGCATCATCACGTATCCTGCATGGAACAAGCCCAATCTTCTCCATGCTGGGACTCATTGTGCTGGGAACCCTGAATTAGATCTCACTGAATCATATGTGATGACTCAAGATCCAATGAAAGACAAAACAATAGGAATCATATATACTGTGAATCTGTAAACACTGTACTATAAATAATGAATCATGAGTACAACTGAATATATACAAAATGAAAAATTAAAAAAATGTGAAATAGATATAAAGTTTGAATATAATTTATGCATGTCTAATTTCACAGGCTAAGAACATAGGATTATAGCAATAATGCTAGGCAAGCAATTATGTGGACCATAAATTACCTAGGCATATACACCTTTAAATAAACAAAAGTTCTTGCTGTCTTTGTCAAGCAGTTAATAATGCTTACTTCTCAAATTGATCAGGGTCTTATATCATAATCCTGGTGTAAATTTATATGTACTCAGCTAGACATCAAAACTAGCCTAAAAGGTAGACAAAACAGAACTTTGTTTGACCTGTAGTGGCAACTTATTCCACAGGCTGGGAATAAAATATACCCCGGGATTCATGAAGCTTGCGCCAGGTGCAGGCATAGTGTCAGTGTTCTAACACCAAATATGGCCACTGAGCGATTCAGGTACGAGCTGTTTCCATGTGCACTACCTGCGTATACTATGCCCGCACAGCTCCCTAACCCTGTATGCTAATTACCCCATGTGCAGCAGTGTAGCATGCAAATGAAGGTATGTAACAATTCAGGAAGTGTTGTAGGCGTAATGTAAGCATGCAGAAATGTAAACCGAAGAAAACGGTTTACATTTTTGCAAACATAAAATCAGAGCCATGACAGCCAACCAAACACATGTATTATATTGTTAATATATGCCAATGGCTAAATATATAGCCATTGGCATAAATAAAATGTAGAAAATATAAAATTAACATTTAATATATATAGTCACACTATCGTGACGTGGAAGCGCAGGGCAGCGGTGCGCAAAGGGGATCAAAAGGTATATATAAAAATATAGAATAAAACTGCAATGAAACACATATCACAATTTCCCCATAATAGTCAATGGCAGGCATGCTACACCATACTATGGCGCAAGGGTTGCTAAGGGGCAGTGACAGTGTTGTGCACAGTAGCTAGGAATGAGTAGGCAATGCCATGCAAATGAGAGGAGTAATAGTGAATTGCAGATTCCTCGCTGGTGTAAGGATGCACCTCACAGCGTAGCATTATAACACCAAGGTGTGCCCTTGAGATAAAGTTGACATCAAGAGAGGGTTGTGTCACCATTGCTGAAAGCACATTGCAGCATTGCTAAACTGGTTTCCCCCTAGTTAGGCAAAGCTGCAGGATAGGGATGTGTCAAATTGGCCATAGCTATGCTTAGCTGAGAGTACACAAGGTAACCGAGTATGCATGTAAACGGAGATGAAAACGTGAGTAAACCCGGTAAACGGGTATGCGCGGTGCGCACTGCAGCTGAAACAGGAAGGATATAGGAAAGAAATAAGGAAATGCTGCAGCAATAAATTGGAGTACAAATGACTAACACCTAGGAGCCTACAGTGGGCCATTAACAACAGCTAACAAGGTGTCAAACAGCTACTTGCAGAACAGGAAAGGGGAGGCGCTGTACTGAAAAGAAAACAGTAAAGTGTCAAAGCAGAACAAAGCCGATTTGCAGTATATCAGCTAAAAGGCACATTTTGCCATGACTGGGCAGGGAAAGTACAAAACAAGAAAGATGGCAGGTGGATGCATGCCTGATAATGGGAGGGGATCCAAGTCTAAAAGTGAATTAAAGGGCAACAGATTAATCAAGGCAGGCAAGTAGATCTCCACAGTAAAGGCCCCACACTTGCAGTACTCATTGCAAAACCCATAATTAAGACACGCTGCAGCTGGAATAGCTCATACACACCCACTGACATCAGCAGCATCCATAACACAATACTATAAAGTGTGAAAGCACCTCACACACATTTGTGTATTCCCATACACTCTGCACCAGTGGTGTATACAGATGGGGAAATTTTATTATGTACATGTCAGGGGCTGCCATAGCTTTGATACACCAGCATGTGCTGAGACTGAAGGTGGTGTGGAGGATGATGCACATGATCAACTCATGCACAAGAGGAGGAGGAGAGTGTTCAAACCCAGGGTAACCTCCAGGGGCTACATGATCCGGAGATAGTAGAGCATTACAAGGTGGACAGGGACATCCTACAGCAACTTGTGGAGCTGTGCCGGCCACGCCTCAGAGCCAGAACAAACAGAGGGGAACCCATCCCAGTGGATACGAAGGTATGTGTAAGCCTGAGAATACTAGCTACAGGTACCTTTCAAACACCAACTGGGGATATCATGGGGATCTCACAGGCATCAGCATCCAGGGAACTACACCAATTCCTGGATGCCATGTTACCACATGCCAATGAGCACATATATTTCCCCCGAATGCAGGATGAGTTGGCCAGCAATATGCGTCTCTTCCACCGTGTGGCAGAATACCCCATGCTACTGGGTGCAATATACTGCACGCACATACAGATTAAGTCACCAGCTGGTGAGCAGGGTAGGCACTACATAAACCACAAGGGATACCCCTCCATCAACTGTCAGGTCGTGTGCAATGCCCAGGGCATTATCATGGATGTGTACGCTGGCAGCCCTGGAAGCTATCGTGACTCCCACATCTGGCATGCCTCACAGCTGTATCAGTTATTTGTCAGGGGGGACATCCCAAATGGCCACCTGGTGGGGGATGCTGGCTATGCACAGGAACCATGGATGATGACTCCCATCAGCAATGCACACGCACGCATGCAGGAACGCCATAATGAGGCACATGCACAAACCAGAATCATTATAGAGTGTGTGTTTGGGATGCTGAAATCACAGTTCCATTGCTTGGACATATCTGGTGGAGCCTTGCAGTACTCTCCAGGCACATTTGCCCACATCTTCATAGTGTGAGCCATGCTACACAATATGGTCCTGTGGAAACAGCTGCAGCAGGGACAGAATAGTGAAGGCCCTTACAGCCCACCACCATTGCCAAGGGCCCCACAGGCACAGAGGTACTCAGACCACAAACACCCTCAGCCAGCCCCAGTAGGCAGATGGAGGCGTGCCCAATATGCCCAAGCCTTGGCAAAGAGGGAACATATAGCACACACACTGACAGTGTAGGCACCTAGGGACTGACACCTTTCTCCACCTGCACACACAGTAAAAATGGATGGCACACACACAAGACTACCTGTAAATTGCCATGTATAGGCAGTCTACTGTGTGCATCCAACATAGGCAGCCCTCAACTATTGCACACACAACTGCCATTGGCACAAGGTAAGTCAACACCTGAACAGTAAATTAAGTTATCAGCATATGCAGATACTGTATGTATAGATTCATAGGTAGGTACTTGGCCAACTGCCAGAGGCCATTCATAAGCCCAGCCAAAATATGTCAGCTTTTGCCACCCCATTGATTCATTAACTCTCCCTCTGTAGAGCAGAGCCAATGGTGGGATCCCTGGGGTGCATCTACTGTTCCCCATCCACTCTTCAAGGTTTCTCTTGCAGAGTATTAGTGAGGGGCTCTGTATAATGTAGTTAGGGATGTTGTTCCAAAGTATGGGGAGTGTCTGTGACAGGAAGCTGTCCATCCAGCATCTTCCAGTTATTGTTGTGGCAAGGTTCAACTCACTACAGTGTGTGGCTCACTCTGACATGGATTCCCATAGGTGAAGCATATCCATCAAGCTTGAGTTTGACATGGCTGTGTTGGCCAGTGGAGATCACCTCTGGGTAAATGAGATGCCACTGAGTAAAACAGGAGAGTATTCAGTCTGGCTGCTTAGGCCATATGTTGGAGGCCAGTATTCCCCTTGGCGAGGTACATTCATGGACCTCCCAGCTGTTGAGGTACATCCCACATGGGTTATTATACCCTATGCTGGGACTGATGAGTGATGAGTAAAGGGGCACTATAACCCCGGTATGTCTAGATGGGAATCCTTTAGTAATCAGATGGCTTACATAGAAGGCTGTCCTAACTACTGTGGAGATATGATTATCAAAGGGGAGATCACTATCTACCTTAGTCCCCAGATACCCCATTACCTTGTCTGTATTAAAGTGGCTGCCACTTATGTGTTAGTATGTGGGTACCAATTCCACAATGGAATGACCATGCAGTTAGTGGCACTTGGCTGGAGGCCGTGATGTTGACACGCTGTGACATTCTCTGTGAGGCCCCTTGAGGGATGTCTATGTCAGCTGGACTATCAATCATGGCTCCCAGTTCGCAGTCATTACCAAACATGGTCTGCCATAGTCCAACTGTGTTTGCCTGTACCTCTGAGATGTATATGCCAAACAGTAGGGATCCCAGGACTGAGTCCTGTGGAACACCGGTCATGAATGGTCAAGAGTTGGACCTGGAGACCGCTAGTCGTACCATGTGGGTTCTGTGTGTAAGCCCGTTGGCAACCCAACCTGTGAAGTATGGGTGTATGTAGTACCTGAGTAGGGCATTGTGTCAAAAGCCTTGGTGAGGTCCAGGTAGTATGTGTGAACCACTGCCCCCATCATCTAACATCTTGGTGACTCTATGTAAGATGTCAAACAGGTTCAGTAGGCATGAACTGCACTCAACCAAGCTGACCTGGGTTGGGTCACATGTTCGCAGGTTACCAATGTCTTTGTTAATGAGTACCATGAGGATGCAAACCATACCATTGCAGACCAGGCTAGTCAGGCTTATGGGGTGATAGTTACCACGGTCAGTTGTGATTCCACCTTGATGGAGTGGAATAACCATTGCCATGTGCCATTGTATGGGCATGCAGCCTGTGGAGAGGCTGAGGTAGGAAAGCTTAATTAGGTGGGGGGGTCAGGTTGTCTTGTACAGTTTGCAAGATGCAGTCTGGGACAACATCTGCCTCCATTGATGCTGTGATCTGCTGTTAGGGGCATTTCCACCTGTGTGTCTCTGATGTGTGGGATACTGTATGTTTCGGGTAGTGTTGTGGGCTCTTTAGGGGGTGAAGTATGCACTGAATGTGTCTGCAAGGATGTTGGCAATATCAGAAGGGTCAGCATATTTTGTGCTCTATTTCACCGGCACAGTGCAAATCTGTGTGTCACCATGTAGATCCTTGACATAGCCAAAGAAGGCTTTGTGGTTATCCTTTGAATCCTTGCGTATTCTCCTAATGATGTTAGCCTTGGATGATGTCATGAGGGACCTACGTATCATACTAATAGTGGTCATGGATGACTGCCCTTCATGGGATTTTCTCTTTTATCTTGAACACTGTCCTACTTCTGTAGTATAGCCTGTTTATTGCAGAGGTCCACCAGACTGTTGTCCTTGTCTAGGAGGAGTGAGTCTTGGTTTAGCAGTGATGGCACAATCCATACATCCATGTAGGTGTTTATAGACTGCATTAGTAAATCTGTCTGTATCTTGAGCAGTGTTTCCCCTTAGCATGGGGGCTGTGAGACCACCCACCCCTGTCACTAGTAGTGTAAATTTAGCTGTAGGAAAGATATACACTGTGGTATCTGTGGGTGGGGGAGATGCTTGGGTGTGGAAACAGTGAATAATTCATGGTCAGATCTAACCAGTGACCCGTTAACCTCCGCTGTGGTGCACCTGTTGCCCATGTTGGTGATGACCACTTCTAGTAGTTTCCACCCCACATTAGGGAGGTTACCACCTAATACAGGGCATATGAGGTGATAAATTCCAGGAAGCGCTGGGCCTGGAAGTGAGTACCGGAGTAAGTTTCCCAGTTAATGGCATGGTAGTCGATATCTACCAATGCCAGGGTGTGCATTAGGGCTGTCATGTTCTCCACTGTCTCCAGGTAGGTGGAGTGGTGGTCCTGGGTCATGGAGGGTGATCTGTAGCAGGCCACAGTTTACATTACAGCTGTGGCTGATGTTAGCTGCACATAGAAGATTTCAGAGGTATCATGCTGCCACACTAACCTGGAGGTGTAGGTATCCCTGATGAATATGGATACAGCCGCTCCATGTCTGTGTCAGCCCATGTTCTGTGGCTGAAATGTGTGGTATGGGTTGTAGTCTGGTAGTGCTGGTGTGCTCTCAGGCGCCTTAAGACAGATCTCAGTTACTCCACAGATGTTGATGTTGTCCATCCTGAGGAGTGCTGTGAGTGCATGCATGTTGTCATCACAACCCCTGGTGTTGAGTAGCATAACCCTCATTAAATCTGCTATTGTGCTGTTTACAGAGCTGATATTCACCTTTGAGACTCTCCTAAATAAGCACTATGGGGGGC